>NW_025111167.1:0-26053 GCF_015476425.1 Leptopilina heterotoma
TTACATTAGGGGTAGTTTTTGAGGGCTGATTAATCTACTTTAGCAAGTAAATCAAGTCAGGCTAGTTAGTTGATTTTATTCATAATTTTTGTGAACATTTTGCGGAGGAAAAAGTTTTTAAATGTGTGATATGGTAAAATTTTTAATAAGGGGTAGTTTTTTGGGGTTGATTGATTAACTCTAACATGGAATTAAAGTCTGGCTAGTTAGTTAATTTTATTTATAATTTTCGTGAAGATTTTGAAGAGTAAAATTTTCTTAATGTGTAAAATGGTTAAATTTCAATTAGGGGTAGTTTTTAGAGGATGATTGATTAATTCTACCATAGAATTAAAGTCTGGCTTTCCAGTTGATTTTATTTATAATTTTTGTGAAGATTTTGAGAAGTAAAATTTTTTTAAATGTGTAATATGGTAAATTTTTTAATTAAGGGTAGTTTTTAAGGGGTTAATTAATATACTTTAGCAAGTAAATTAAGTCTGGCTAGTTAGTTGATTCTATTCTTAATTTTCGTGAAGATTTTGCGCATTAATAATTTTTTAAATGTGTAATATGGTAAAATTTTCAATTAGGGGTAGTTTTTGGGGGTTTATTGCTTAATTCTACAATGGAATTAAAGTCTGGCTTGTCAGTTGATTTTATTTATAATTTTAGTGAAGATTTTGCGCATTAATAATTTTTTAAATGTGTTATATGATAAAATTTCAATTAGGGGTAGTTTTTGGGGGGTTGATTAATCTTCTATAGCATGGAATTAAATTCTGGCTAGTTAGTTGATTTTATTCTTAATTTTCGTCAAGATTTTGCGCATTAATAATTTTTTAAATGTGTATTATGGTAAAATTTCAATTAGGGGTAGTTTTTGGGGGTTGATTGATTAATTCTACCATGGAATAAAAGTCTGGCTGATCAGTTGATTTTATTTATAATTTTCGTCAAGATTTTGCGGAGTATTAATTTTTTAAATGTGGAATATAATAAAATTTTCAATAAGGGGTAGTTTTTTGGGGTTGATTGATTAACTCTAGCCTGGAATTAAAGTCTGACTAGTTAGTTGATTTTATTTATAATTTTCGTGAAGATTTTGCGGAGTAATAATTTTTTAAATGTGTAATGTGGTAAATTTTTTTAATTAGGGGTAGTTTTTGAGGGGTGGATTAATCTACATTAGCAAGGAAATTAAGTCTCACTAGTTAATTAATTTTATTTATAATTTTGATGAAGATTTTGGAGAGTAATAATTTTTTTTGTGTTTATTTTGGTCAATTTTTCAAATAGGGGTAGTTTTTTGGGGGTTGAAAAGCATTTTGAGGATCTTAAGGTAATTGAGATTGTTTTTTTATAAAATGGATTTTTTATTTTAGTTATTTATCAGTTTTACCGTTGATAATTAATTATTTTTGTTGAATTTATGGTGGTATGAATTTCATAATTTGTAAATATTTAGAGGGTTGAATTAGGAGTTTGGCTACCCTTAAATAAAAACCAAGAATTATGATCAACTACAATTTTCACGCAGATTAAGAAGATTTTTGGCCGAATTTTTTTACTTACGTTTTGTGATAATTGTCGATGTACAAAAAACGGGCACTTTTTGCGGTCCCTCTTTAATAAATTAAGTAAAAATAAAAAAAAATAAAAATATATATATATAGTAGAATTCTTAGGATAGAAGTTTTAGCATATAAAAAAAAAAATATATGTGTAAATAAAATTATAACAAACAATAATAAAAAAAATTATTATTAATATAATTATTATCATTTAGAAGAAAAAAAAAAAAGCTAAATAAGTAATTTAACAAAAGTGAATTTATAAAATGTTATTTTAATTTATTCCTATATGTAAATAATTGAATTTAGTTAAAAATAAGTTTTATTAAAATTATAGTTAAACGATATGATTTTTAGCATTAATTGCAATTAATTTTCAACATTTTTATTTTATTAATTTCCCAATTAATAAATTTTCAACAATAACAATAAGATGTACAATATAAAAATATTAAATTTATTAATACAATAAATAATATGCTATGTATTAGTAATGATAACACAATAATTAACTAATTAATTAATTCTAATATTTAAGAATATTATAATATGTTTAACATGTAGATTTAGTAATGAAATAATTACATTAACAAATAAACAGATTAATAAACAATTATAAATAAAATTTATTTAAGTAAAATAAATAAATAATTAATGATTTAATGTTATGGTTATAAATAATATTTAATAAATATGGTATTAAAAATATATGCATATTACTAAACAAATAATTGTCTCTTGACCTTGCATTTTTTTTTTAATTTTAGATCATAATCAACAAAACAAAATTTGAAGCTTTTAATTGTACTTATTTAAATATATATATGAGAAATAATTGATTTTAGTTAAATAAAATCTAGTAATATGACCCTAGCCGTTATTGACATATTTGTTTGGATATTAAAAATTTAAAGGTTGTCGTAATTGGTTGTTGGTTGTTGTTTTTGTTTTTCTCTTGCATCATAATTATTTTTATATTAAAATCTAGAATTTTATTCCCTCTCTTAAATCATAACTAATCAAAATTGGTATGACGTTAATTATTATCGAACAATTTGTTTCATTTTAAGATAGTATTAAACCTTAATTTTCTTAAAGTTTTAAATGATTTGATGGATTCTTAACAAATAATTTCAAATCTAGAAAGACCTCTTTAAAACAAATGAATAAATAAGTTAAATGAGAAAAGTTACAATTTATATACTAATGTGTGTACTAACATAAAGACGTGGGATCATGAATTAAACACGTCAGCAGAATTGCAAAAATAAAAGAGACTACTATATTTATTTCAAGAATTCACCTGAAGGTTACACTAGAATACTTGAATGTCAATTCTTATAAAATACATTAATATAGTTCCACAATTTTTTTTTGTGTTGTTTAAAGTTTCGTTAAAATAAGACATTGATATAAAATAATTTTTATTGCTTATTTAATACTTATAAAACACGTTGCCTGATTATACATGTCCCAGCCAACCTTATTTTAACACCCCAACCAAACGGTGTTCAATTCCACAGCCCATCTCTAAAAAAAAAAAGGGGAGAGAAAGCAACATTAAAGAAAGAAAAACTCGTATATTAATTTTCAAGTAGTTAGTATATTTGTTACTCACTGTTTCCCAGCGATGACGCAATAAGGTTAATTCTTCCCAATCTTTTTCATACTCCTGTATAAAAATCAATTCAATCGCCGGGTTTACAGGGCGGTATCCCCGACGCCGTGGAATTGCATAAATATGACAATAATCGCTGAAATAGAACAGAAAGTAAGGTACAAATATATATAGATTAACATTTTATTAAAATAAATGTAATATTAAATTGATTTTTTTTTTTCTCTCGATTTTTGGGGGACGTGTATAGAGTGTTTTTCTTTTGCCTTTTGTGTGCGTCTTCCAGGGGTCGGTTGAGTTAATTTATTAAATAATTGTGGAAGAATTTACTAAATATTTAATAAACGTATTACTTACAATTGGGAGATATTTACGCCCAACGGACCAATGACTTTCTCCATTTGCTCTGATTGCGGAATGGCAATCACTGACGGAAATATGAATGACGAGGGACACCAATAATTCCTCGTCTCATAACGTTGTCCCCATACCCAACGATATTCTTGTGTCCAAGTGTAATCCTCTTGGGCACAGGGAGTCCCTTTGGACGCCTCTTCGTCCAAGGGCCAACAATAATGCCAATCAGCCCTAGGAGGTGCCTCTTTCCAGTGTGAGACAGTTACATGAACACTAAAAAAAATTTCAGTTTGTGTCTTATACATATTGTAATAATGGAAATGATCTATTAACCATAAAATTGATTTCCTTTAAATCATGTTCTTAATCGTTATCAGAAAATAATTTTTTGTAAACCTTTTAGAAATAATTATCTTGTTTATAAATGGTTTAACAATTAATAATAATAATAAAAAAAAAAATTTTTTTTATTTATTAATCCTAACGAAATATTAACAATCTTGGACAATTATGATAATATAACTAAATTACAATTACTAATAAAATACTTATAGTAAAAGAAATCAAAAAAAAAAAAGAGAAAACAAAAAAAAAATTTTTTTTTTGCTAAATGGTTGTTTTGAGAATATAAATGTTTAACTTCATTAAGGACAAATGTGAATTCAAAATAATAAAACCAGAACTTGTTAGTAAATTATACCTCGGTTTTCAGAACTAATTTAATTAATGCTTTAATTTTTTTTTACAAACATCAAATAGAAAGAGAACATAAGTAAACTTACCCACGTTCGCCATTCCGGATTCTGGTTTGCAGCTTCTGTTGAATTTCTGCTTGTTTAAATGACAGCAAAGAATCACTATCAGTCACATTATTTCGAACTAACTCCAATGCAGTCATTGCAGCGGAAAATTCAAATACATTTACACTTTCCATTTTTATTATTATTCTTTTCTCACCTTCTTGTTTGAGAACTCTTTCAGTACTAAAAGGATGTAACGATAATGCGCTTCAAGTTGGGGCTCAGGATCATATTTTTGCAACACGGCAGAAATTTTCTTCTCGAAATCTTAGTATTCAACAATATATAAAGAACATATAATATATACACATCCACTCTTTTAATATCATTATTTAAAATTGCTTAAATTTTATCTCCTTTTCTATTCTGGAAACAAATTTACAGGAATATTCCGCGGTGGCGAAAAAGAAATGTATAAATTTCGATTAAAATATAATTTTTATTAATAATCTTATTGCTCCTTTATATTCTTTTCTCCTCAAAATTTAAAATCAATTTTAATTAATTAAATTAATAATTAATATTTTTTATAACTTCTTTTCCACCTTTGTTATAAAGGTTATGAAAGAAAGTAGTCAATTATTTATAGCAATTTTGCCGCCTGCATTTGAGAGAATTAAGGATGGGTCAAACTAATGGTCATTTTTTTTAAATTAGGGGACACTTACGGAAAGGCAGGTAAAGGTTACTTGGTGTTACATCATAATCATCCCCGCATAAAAGTACCGTGATTACAAATACCCTATAAAGATGAGTGATTAAAAGAATGACTTTTCTCATTTCTTTCTCTTGTATGATGAAAATAACGCGCTAAAATAAGTAATTTTAATAACACAATGTAAATGAAATTTAATCTCATCAAATATATTAAATTTGGAGTATTCTTTGAGACAAAATGGAGAGCTATGTTTTTATTTGCAATATATCTTTTTTTTAATATTTTTTTTATATAACAGGAATGTTGTTTATTTTATAATAAATAATATTCTTGCCTCTCAACGTGACGAATACAATTAACGAATACAACATAACGAAACGTGACTCACTGAAAACTCTGAACATAACCTAACAATATAAGACAAAATTCATAAAGCATTTTTAATTTGTAGCAGGAATTATCCGCGGTGGTGATGTAAACATCACTTTTAACCGTGGATGAATCTTGATACTTTTTGTGCCCAATTTCAGACCAAAGTTATAAATATATATATATAATCAGTTAATATTCACAGTTGACCAAGACATACATACGAATACATGAAAACAACTAAGAAATTCCTGACAAGTAATAACAAAATAATGGTTGCCAATTTTAACCATTATTTTCCACTGAAACTATTATTAACAATTTTTGTCTAAATTTTAGGTCTAAATAAAATTGATGACGCAACTTCTATTCCCAATTTGACAGACATAATTTCGAATATTTATATTCAGATGAATGAGAAAATCAAGGGCCAATTCAACAAAATTTTAAAAAAAAACCAGAAGTGGATCGTCATCAGTCACTCAAAACCCACTGGTGAAGGAGTCCTTTTCTTCTTCTTTCCTTTTTTTTTATCAACGAACCTAATTCGATTGCTATTTGGTAAATGAGACAAGATAACACACCTCAAATAAATGTATCTTTCTTTTCTGATAGATAGTAGATAACACAATGAGACAAAAATTCTCTTATTCTTATTTTATTTATATGTTAAACATTTAAAATTCGTTCGACGTGTGTTATCAGTTAAAATGGAAAATTAATGTTTTCGCATCTAAATTACTAAATTATTTGTCTAAATTAAATTCAATTATTTCACGTAAACAATATTGTAAATCTTATAAAATTTTCCAGACTAAAATATAAATTATTTAGAAAGGGGTATAAACTTAAAATACACATACTAAAAAAAAAACAATTATTAAAATCATCCTCTTTCTAAATAAATAAATAAACTTCTCCGATGCCTTAAATTTACAGTATAACCTGCCGAAGTGCAACTCGATATTTTTAATTTTTTTTTTGGTACAACAGAATTTATAAAATTATTTTATAATTCAATTTTTATGGTATTTTACAACATTTCAAAACTAAGTGAAAATGATTCTTGTTGGACATTATTAATTATAAAAACTATTTAAAGTAGCGTTGCATTCCGACAGGTCCGATTGTAATCGTTTTAGAGAAAACATAAGATTGTAATCTTGAATCGATGAATGTATTTTATATTATGTATTAAGGATGAGAGTAATGATTTTCTTTAAGTTAAGGTATCCTGTTATAAAGCATTGAGTGTTCATTTTAAACTTCCACTGGTAAAATGGATAGGTTAAACAAAATTAGTGATATACTTAATTTAAGGTGGATCTTTACTGTTTTTGTATGTGTGATTTTGAAAACATGCATGAGATAAATGTTTCTCTTTAACACAGATGATTAACAAACAAATAAACAAAAATCAAATTGTTATTCAAAGCTCACATTCAACTATTGTTCTACGATAAAACTACAAATTTAAATATAAAAGAAAAACATTTATCACATGAAGTATTTATGCGTTTCCTGAAAGACATGAAACTTATGTCATAACCCAAGTTCATTTTCATTGCGACTTGTTTTCGGGGACGAAAAACGGAATTTCCACGGTGGTTTGTTACGCCACATTATCGTAACAAAAATTTTACAAAAATTTTATATTTTATTTATCATTAATTAAAAGTAATTAATGAAATGCATGCTTAGCATTTTGAAATCGCGCAGAAAATGAACTCGGTTCAAAGACCGTAAGCCTTTTCTTCCGTCTGAAAGTACTATTTCAGCAATTAAATTGTTTTATTTTCATGACTTTCAGGTAAATCAATTAATCAAGGGCTATCATTTTTATTATTTTTATGATTCAAGAAACAACAACTACATAAGCAAATGAGTGTGTGTGTATACGTGTATATATATATATATATATATATATATATGTTGCCTATTTTATTTAAAATAAAATGTAAAGGAAAAATTATTAACTATATTAGAATTAAAATAATAAAATACAATATATATATGTATATATATATATATATATATACACGAAGAATAGACGTGAGGCTACACTCAACGCGTTGAGTGAAGACTTCCCGCGCTCCCCACGCTCCCCTTGACATTGTGCGAGAGAGAAAGAAGATTGTGTATAGCATCGAAGCGTTCTCTCTCAGGCATATTGTTCTTACAGAGTATTGCGTACTCTTTCTGTCCTGTAGCTCTTTCTCCCTCTTACCAATGGCGAATACTATTGTAATCGTCTTTTAAAAATTAAAATGCATCTTTTAATTCTTTAAATCTTTAAATACAGGGTGAATGATGGCCCAACCTTAATTAAAAATATTTATACAATTAACAATTATACGATATATAAAGATGGGAACGTTTAGGCTATTATTATTATTAATTCTATTATTATTTCTTTTCTTTCAAAAATATAATTTATCTCTCGTTTCCCTGTACCAACCTAGCTTATAAACCTTGCCCGCCATAAATTGCAAACTTGCGGAAGATTCCAATGCACATTAAAATAATTATTGACAAATGATTTAACGTTGGAATTGTAACAACCTTTTTTTAGGGTTACAAAATAGAATGGAATTTCTATTTTGAAATGTCCATTATTTCCAACTTACATTAATCCTATTTTAAGAGATTAATTAAAAAAAAAAATAAAATAAATAAATAAACAAATTAAAAATTGTTTCAATAATTAAAAGAATATTAAAAAGAAAATATTCTTTCTAAGAATACAAGAAAAAGGAATTTATTTCAACATAGTGCAATGAACCGATTCCACAAAATGCAAGTTCAGCAATTTTGGCATGGCAACAGGACCAACGCCCTGTCCCCACCTTTCCATATTTCTTAAGGAAGTAAAACTATATAAGCTCATTAATTAGATATCTAAATTGTTCAGTTCGGTTGCCGCGACCCCCAGAGGCTAGACTCTGGCATCGGTGTAAAAGAAATTTCTTAAATCCTATAACGTTCCCGTCCGATACCGAGGATCCGAATTAATTGTGTGCTTACACGAATAATTCGGTCGGACGAAAATAAAAATACAAATTACTCCGAAGTCCACGGAGGCCATTTTCAAAATTTGAGAACAGTACGGTTTCCCACAGCACAGAGACTTGAACTCTGTCGGATTAAAATTTTTTTTAAATTTCCTATAACGTTCCCGTCCGGTATACAGGATCCAAATTGATTGTATGCTTATACAAGCAATTTGGCCGGACGTAAAATAAAATTTTAAACACCTCGAAATCCGCGGGGTCGTCTCAAAAATTAAAATAGTGGGGAAATAAATTTAATAAAAATCCTTTCTTGTCAAAAGACCGGCCGGTTTCGGTTGTTGCCGCGTCCGCCCTGTTTTAATGGTTTGAGGAATTAACTTAGGAAATTGATTAAAGAAAATAGGGCCATCTCAAAAGCCCACGGTGTTTAAATATATTAATAATTATAATATATTTAATTACAAAATATTTTCTGTTTATAACAATTTTTCAAGGACAATAAATAGTGCGTATTGTGAAATCTTCGCCCGTCGGCAGAAATTCTGGCGGTAGACTTAAGGTTCCAGAACGGGTAAGTAATTGTATCGTTCTGGTTAGTTTTACCCCATCCTCCTTTCTTTTATTGTTTGAGAGGCGGATGGATCCTTTCTTTAATTTACAATAATAAATCATAACTATTATTCTTAATTTTCTTTCTATTTAATTTCTTATATTTCTCCTTACCCCCCCCCCCCTCCTTAATTAATTTCTGAATTTTCGGCAACTAGGAAACACGAATCCCAGTAAGATAAACAGAGCTCACGCTCTGGCAGTTTGAATTCCTCCAACAAACTGGAAAATAGGGCCATCTCAAAAGCCCAAAATAATCATTATAGTTAAATCAACTATATTAATTATTTAAATATTTTCTCGTTCGTAACAAGTTCACCATTTCAGATATGGATTATAACACATATTATATGGTTGCCTCTTCCATATCCGGTATTGGATTTAAAAAATTAAAAATGGCAAATTCAATATGGCGGACGAAATGTTTGAAAATTGTCTATACACTGTAAAAAATTTAGGGAGTTGACTGTCACTGGAGTTGGGAGTGAAATTTTTCGAGTTAAAAATCAACTCCAAAAGGGAGTTAATTATTCAATTAACTACCTTTTGGAGTTGATTCTTATTTTTACTGATGTGTAAATTTTAACTCCCTTCATCCAACTTCCTTTGCTTTAACTCCCAAATGGGTGCGACTTTTACAGAATCCCCTGGGGAGTTAAAATTTAACTCCCCTTTTTTACAGTGCACACTGTAAAAAAGGGTGTTAAATTTTAACTCCCCAGGGGATTCTATAAAAGTCGCACCCATTGGGGAGTTAATGCCAGGGGAGATAAATAAAGAGAGTTAAAACTTCACACCCAAATGCTAACTCCCCAAGGAAAAAATAACTTGCGCGGGTGTTGAATAAAGGGAGTTAGAAATTAAATCTCTTTTTGAGTTGATTTTTAACTCGAAAAATTTCACTCCCAACTCCCGAGTCCGTTAACTCCCTAAATTTTTTACAGTGTATTAACTTGAAACTTATGTTACTTGAGGGTTTTTTGGGTCGACGATCATTAACCTGACATCACATTTTAAAAATTAAAAATAGCTTATCCAATGTGGCGGTCGACTTCTTGGAAATCGATAAAATTACTGTATAAATTATTAATATTTTTGATAGCGAATCTAATGTTAAATTTAAGGAATTAAAAAAGCGAATTGAAATACAGAATCGTCTTTAATAAAGAATTCTATTTTTGAGAATTTGTTAATGAAAATTTTGCTTTAAATTCGTAATGGAATATGAAAGTTAGATTAAGATGAAATATAACAAAAATAGAAACATACAGATTATACATTTCGTAATACTTTATTTTGTATGAACAACTTATAAAAGCAATAATCAGAAAATAATTTTTTTATTTAACCCCTTGACTGTGGATGACGTGTATACACGTCATGGCCCAAACAAGAAAACATCTTAACGTATATTCGCATAAACTTTCACTCGGGGGTTTTTGGGGTCGCTGATCACGATTCTGAAGTCAGATTTTCAAAATAAATAATTTTCTCCAACACTTGCTCTGAAAGGAGTACTTTTCTTGGTAGAAAAGTGTGGCGAAAGTAGAACTTTTCTCAACTGCTCTGAAAAGCGTGGCGAAAGTAAAATTTGGCGTGGCGAAAGTAAATTCAGCGTGGCGAAAGTAATTATTAGCGTGGCGAAAGTAAATTTGGCGTGGCGAAAGTAAATCATGAATTTATTCTTTTTTCTTGTTCTTTGACCGAGATTTATTTTGTATCTAACTTCTTCCCCACTCAAAACATTCGTCTTTTATTATATTAAACATAAGAACATTTTAAATTAAAATTAAACGAAACTCACGAAGAAACCTTTCCTCGCAAGGCGTTGGAGAAAACGTAGTGCACAACTCGTGGTGAAAGAATGATTTTTCTCGAGTGATTGCTGCTCTCGCTACGCTCGAGCCGCAAACTTCACTCTCGAAAAATCACACTTTCGCCACTAGTTGTACAATGTACTATTTCATCCAAAATGGCCGCCAAAAATTTAAAAAATTTTAAAAGTGGATAAATTCTTTTAAAAATGCTTACTCGGGGGTTTTTGGGGTCGCTGATTACGATTCTAAAGTCATATTTTCAGAATACATAATTTTTCATCTATAATGGCCGCCAAAAATTTTGAAAAATTTCAAAAGTGGATAAATTCTTTTAAAAATTCTTACTCGGGGGCTTTTGGAGTCTCTGATCACGATTCTGAAGTCATATTTTCAAAGTACATAATTTTTCATCCAAAATGGCCGCCAAAAATTTTTAAAAATTTCAAAAGTGGATAAATTCTTTTAAAAATTCTTACTTGGGGGTTTTTGGGGTCGCTGATCACGATTCTGAAGTAAGATTTTCAAAATAAATAATTTTTCATACAAAATAACCTGTAAAAATTTTGAAAAATTTTAAAAGTGGATAAATTCTTTTTAAAATTCTTACCATTTAAACTTTGAAAAACTAATAACAGATTCGTAATCAGCGACCCCAAAACCCCCGAATAACGAATTTTAAGCGTATCCAATGAATTTTTCAAAATCGTGACCGCTATTTTGGATCCGCCATTTTGAATTTTAAAAAACTAATGTCATATCCGTAATCGTCGACCACGAAAACCCCCGAGTAACGAATTTTAAGCAAATCCAATGAATTTTTCAAAATCGTGTCCGACATATTGGATCCGCCATTTTGAAAACTAACACCGGAATCGTAATCAGCGACCCCAAAAACCCGTTAGTACCTAGTGTCATAGAAATTATGGTAAATAGAGAAATCTTCAACAAAAGTATACTGGCCTTTTTCATTCATTGCTGGTAGTGCAAGAACTTGAACTAAACCTTTTTTTCTATGACGGCAATAATTTCGGTTTGTGGAAAAACAAATGCTTTTACTCTCTTCACTTTTGTCAATAATTTTACAATATAGTTTCCAGATTGTTAACCTAATGGCTAATATTAAATAACGTTAAATGCTATTGTATGGCAAACATAATTTTTATTAATTTTAAATATTTTCAAGAGAAATGCCTTAAATAAGTCATTTTTCTTGATCTATAGAGAATGACCCATAGATATAAACAAAAATTAAATTAAATAGTGAAATAAGACTTTTTTTTACTTGCACACTGAAGCGATACAATCTCATGAGAGATTTACTCCTGGCAAATGTGACCAGTTCAACTTTTGAGCAATTAATAAATTTTGTGATTTCCGTGTTTTCTTAAAATTAGGCAGAAGTGGGAGTTTGTGGGTTGAATCGCGGGGTCGATGAAAAGTGCGAATAATAATGTATTAATTGACTTTCGCAATTCGTCGACTACGGATTCAGCTGCGGCTACACTCTCACGTGCCGGCCGAGGACACGGAAAGGTAGTTTTTCTATTTAGTGAAAATATTGTTTTAATTCATTTTTTTAATATAATTTATTCTTTTATTCATTGAATTCCTTTTTTTTGTGTTTCATTTTTATAAAGTGTGGCCGTTTATTTTAATCGGATTATGACCCTAAAACAAAATGCTCGTTTGTACAATTTGGATCAACGAGGTTGCTCGGAGGTTAAACCACTCACCTTGACAGGATCTTTATCGAAAGAATCATAGCGTGAGTTTCCGAGGACAATCTGTAAGTTGTTCCTAAATTATTAGAGAGATATTGTTTATGTTGAAGAATTTTATGTCTATTTTATTATGAAAATTGGTCTTATATTGTCTGATTAAATTTTAAGAGAGTGAATTTGTCGTGAGACGAATTGTGAATGATTTATTATTTTAAATTGTTTTCGTTTTCTGTTTTCTTAACCCTAGAAGGAGTACGTTAATTTACTCACCCTCTAAGGAGTAACTGGGGTGTCCCGACACCCCACGCTTTAAACTTGTTTTATAAGGTTTCTATTTGACGTAAAAAAAATTAATTATAATGAATTGATTGGTTTTGTAGTAAGGAATACAATAATGTTATTCATGTTTTGATAAATTAAAAAAATTTTGAAAAGAAACCGTAAAAACCCGAAAAAACACCAAAAAATTGAAAAATTGACTTTTTTCACAAAAAACGTTGTAGTTTCTTAAAAATTTGACTAATTTAAAAACTATTTTAGGTTTTTAAAGTTAAATAGATACACTTTTAGGGGAAAAAATTAGTTTTTGTATTAGTTCCAAAAAACATAATTATTTTAACATCTGAAGTGAAAGAAATTAAAGACAATTGACGAATAGTGAAAATCATAAAAATGAACTATAAAATGGACTTAAACAATTAATATTTACTAAAAATGGTGTTATAAATTTAAAATTTTACAAACTTAATATATCTGAATACATCAACATTAAAATTAATAACTTATGAAATGATTCTGAGGCATTTCACGTCAGAAATATCACGATTTGCAAAGGGTATGCCGATTTTCGCAAAAGTTCGTGGGATTATAGTTCTATATAAGAGACTTCTTTCCCCCAAATTTTTTCAAAAAAAATTCAAAATTGTTGATGATACGCCATTTTGAATTTTAATATTAATTTTATAAAATTTTGAATATCTCGGAATATTGTTTATGGATTTTTATGAAATTTACACATTTTTCAGGTAAAAGTATGTACTTTAAAATGCAAATAAAGTTAATAAAAAAAAATTAATTTTTAAATAAAAAAATTTAAAAAAAATTTTTTAAACAATTTTTTGTTTATTTACTCCTCTCTGAGAAAAATGTTATTAACATATTTGGATTCCTTATGAATTCACCTTTAATTTCATAAAAAAAATTGATGGAGACTCAACTGGTTCCGGAGATATTGAATTTTTTGTAAAAAATAGTCATAGTTACAGCAGCAATGCACGACTGCGGTAACGTACTACGCGACTTGTGCAGTATGGTGCTATGGCGCGGCGACGCTTTTTTTACAAAAAATTCAATATCTCCGGAACCAGTTGAGTCTCCATCAATTTTTTTTTATGAAATTAAAGGTGAATTCATAAGGAATCCAAATATGTTAATAACATTTTTCTCAGAGAGGAGTAAATAAACAAAAAATTGTTTAAAAAAATTTTTTTTAATTTTTTTATTTAAAAATTAATTTTTTTTTATTAACTTTATTTGCATTTTAAAGTACATACTTTTACCTGAAAAATGTGTAAATTTCATAAAAATCCATAAACAATATTCCGAGATATTCAAAATTTTATAAAATTAATATTAAAATTCAAAATGGCGTATCTTCAACAATTTTGAATTTTTTTTGAAAAAATTTGGGGGAAAGAAGTCTCTTATATAGAACTATAATCCCACGAACTTTTGCGAAAATCGGCATACCCTTTGCAAATCGTGATATTTCTGACGTGAAATGCCTTTTCTGTAAATTAATATTTAATCAAAGTTTTAATTATCAATTCTTAATACCTCTAATATATGTTAAAATATTATTAACAATATAGAATTTATAATTTAAATTTGACTGTCATATACTACATTTTTCTGTATTAAAATTTAATTTCTGACTGTAGAGAGAGCACAGAAATTTTTAATAAATCTTAACTCAAATTTCATAAGTTGTTACAAATACACTGAGAAAAATAGAGTTTGAAAAACTGGGAGTCAATATTGAAAAAACTGGACTCAGTCCAGTAAAAGTACATTAATTCATTTCCATCAAGCATCTTAGGGTGTTGCGTATAGTGTATAGAGGGCCTCAGTTCCAAATGTCACTGTAAAGAGCATTGAAACACAGGCGAAGATTATAAGGCGCGCTGCAGTGTGCATAGTAGAGAAACTGGACTCAGTCCCCTACTTCGAAATTTTCACAATGAGGGAACGCAGGCGCGGAACCTGTCAAAATAAATGGCCGACGCGACGCGAAACTAGTGTTTCCTTTTATTCACTTCGTCAATTTTATATAAAGAAAACAATAACCAATCATTAAAAAAAAAGAAAAATATGTTAAATGCACTCTATATATATTCATATTCATTAATTCACAAGTTTTATTCTTCCCACATCTTCATACTTACAATTAACAACTAAATGCATCGAAAAATCTTACAATCATACGGGATTGAACACCTACCTAACCATACAACTAAATATACGCATATAATTATAAATCGCACGCTTTTACATTAAGCCTCTCGGCTACGCAATCGATGGGGGAAATTTCCTATTTAAGAAACATCCCTTACCAATGAAATAAATTAGATCATGCGTGGATTTTACTTTGTAATTAATGTAAGTATGGATGTCAACCTCATGGTAAATTTAATTATTCTTTTTTTTCGTGTACAAAATAGTGAATTGACCTTGAATGAAATGTATAATTAATTATTCTCACAGCAATATTTAATAATTTAATGAACTTAACTGCACTGCATAATAGTTGAGAGTAGTAAGAGTAAGTGAAACGGTAAGATAAGTGAACGACCATTAGTGTGAGAGAGAGAGAATAACTTGTGGTTTTCGAGTAGGTATCTACTTTATGTGCACGGCGTTCATTTTTCGAAAGAACTGGACTGAGTACTATTTGTTCAATATTCGCTTCTATTATTGACTTGTGTTTTGTACACTGCCGCGTTCTTTTAACAATTACATGAGAAAGTAATTTCTCATTCCAATTTTTTATACTCTTATTCCCTCTTAGACTATATAAACAGTCTTGTTTAAGCTGATGAATGGGATAACTTGTGTTGAGTCCCAAACTGTTCAGCTATGAAACTTCTAATACTATAGTGTGTACCTGTCACATATTATTCTATAAAGGAGTACTACACTGACTGCATAAATCATTTTTCCATTTTTCTCCGTGTACAGAATGTCTATTTTTCATAAAAATAGAATTTTTGTATAAAAATGTTTCTTTTTTATAAAATACAACTTTTTCATGCATAACCTGTCAATTTATACTTTATTAGATGATTTTAACTGATTAAAAACGATTTTTTAAAAAAATTTGAATTTACTTATCTTGACAATTTTTCTAACGTTAGGGAGTAACTGGGGTGTCCAGACACCCCAGACGTATTTTAGCAGGAGATAGAGCTCTTCCTAGAGCAAAACTTTTAGCGGCACATACAGGTGTCAAAAGATAGAGGTTTAAACTAAATTATCAACGGGTTTTGAGCGTAAAAAAATTATTGGTTAAGCCATGGGAATACTTTGAATTTTGCTTGGGGTGTCTAGACACCCCAGTTACTCTTTCTAGGGTTAAATGTATTATTGATAATTTTTAATATTGACTTTTAGTTTGCAAATTCCGTTATATAATTTACTGTTTGAATGTGTGTATGTTAATAAAATGTATATCGATTTTTTGTATAAATTAATTCCTGACGTAAGGTTCGTTTTTATTTTATAAGATTTGACAGAAATATAATCTTTATTTTTTTATATAATTTGTTTGTGTGTTTATTTATATTAATATTTTATATTTTTGAATTTATTTAATTGTTTTCTGAATTTAATTAAAATATTTTGTTGTGTAAATTTTATTATTCTTGTAAATTTATTGTCGCGGTTTTTAATTATTTTTGGGAATAAGAAAATCGTTACAACACAAACATTTCTGCAGTACTGTCGTTAAAAATTGTAGGTACCAATACTGCACTAGTACTGGTTTGCCAGTGTTGTCTTCGCAATACTGGCACAGTACTGGTATAGTACTGTCATACCAGTCGTATAGTGCAGTAGTGGCGTAGTACAGACATTTTATTGAAGCCAGTACTGAACCAGTACGAGAAAGCCAACTGCTGGCACGCCAGTACTGGTGCAATACTATACACCTGTTGTGAATATTGGCATTTGACAGAATTTAAAATGAAATATCGTCTAAATAATATTTTTGCTATTGAAAGATAGAGAGAGAAAGTGATATTGTGAAAGCTAAAAAAAATTATTTCAAAGCAATTTACTGAATAAAAAACTGTATTTTCTTGAATGCGATAAAATTCATTTCATTTTAATGAAACGATTTATGTACACATCAAATTTCCATTATATAATATTTCCATTTATTTACAGTTGAAAATTGTTGTTTAAACTTTGCTTTCTTTAAGGGGGGGGGGGGTAGGGTCTAAACGGTGAAAAACAGCATGTTTTTAAGAATTTTTTTTGCGATTTGCGGTGTACACTCTAACTCGCAACAAAATCATCCAAAACAAAGACTGTTTGTGACCCAACGTTGGGTCATGAACTTCTTAGGGGAAAATAAATGCAATTTCTTATGTAAATTATCAAATAAATTCTTTTATATCATTATTCACACACTATATAGTGTTTAATGATACTAGATTAAGTAATAAATAAATAATTATTTATTATTTTTACATTTGGTATACAAGGTGATCTGAAAATCGTATTCAAAATTGTAGAATTAGATTCAGAAAAAAATTCTAAGACAGCACTTTTTCTTTTTTTTATGAAATTCTAAATAGTTTTAAAATAAATTCAAATTAAATGAATTGAAAAGTCACGATAAATGTAAAGCATTTGAACACCATTTTTGTCATGCGGCAAACTTCTCTATAAAAAAAGTAAACAGAAGGAATGACTGACTTCTGCCTAAATGTTATGAAGAAACATTTATCAATTATTAGAGAAAATCACTTGAAGGGCAAAAGCTATTTTTATTTTCAATTACAGGAAAGAATTTAAATTGCAAAAAGATGTGCACATGAAATAAATATATAAATAAAATATTGGACTTTGTAAGGTTAGTATAAATTAGTAAAACAATATTAAAATATCATGCTGGTTGAAAGTATGGTTAACTCGTTATAATTTAAAAAGTTTTTTTTTTAAATTACACTGTGCGACACATTTTTCTCTCCCGGTTGTCTCTAGTGCTAAATGATAGTACAAATAAACAGTAATTTAACCCTCCAAGGGTTTTTGAAATAAAGCTTAAATTTATTTTTTATAAACCTTTGAACTTATGCTCATTTTTGTGAAATTTTCAAAAATTTTAAATCTTTTGCTATATTTAAGTAGAAATATGAATTAAGTAATGAGTAAAATATAAGTATTAAATAAATTCTAATTAAAAAGGTGTAATTATATTATAGTACTTAATTGGAAAAGTGATTATAAAAGCTAATTTATCGAATTTTTCTGTATTTTTTTAACAATTTTTTTATAACCATAATGTAAATAAATAATCATATTTAAATTGTTTAATAATTTTTCTTAGGAAAAAATATTCAAAACAATTTTTTTAAACAATCTATTTTTAAAATTATATATCACAAAAGGTGCAAGATTTTTTAAAAATATTATAAATTGTATCATGAACTTTAAAATTTCATAAAAATATGAAATGAACTAAGTTTGCAAAATCCTTTTGGGGTTTTATTATTGCATACATCTACTTTAATTTAAGCCTAAACTTATTTGGGAAAGAAACAATAAACCGAAAATTGTTGCACAGTGTTATAATTGACGTTTAAATCAATTGATTTTTAATATGGGCAAAAAATAAAAAAGTCAATAAACAATATATGATAAAAAATAAAACCAATTTTTGCAAATATTTTGAAAAAAATATTCCGAGACCTTTAAATGTTTTTTTTTAGTTTTGTAGTACATTTATATTATTTAAGATACTGACATTTTAAAAAATAGAAATTTTGAAAAAATAACTTTTTGTGTTTTTTTGGTATTCAATTTGCAATAATGTATGACAATAATGCAATTTATAAAATTTACAAAATAATACAAAAATTGTAAATTCATTTTTGCAGATGCTTTGTTTTACTTTTATTTCACATTATTATTGTTATTTGTATTTTAGGGAAGGAATTTACCATTACATGATTGAAAGATAAAACATAAATATGAAACTGAAATTAAAGAATTGAGAGAAAAAATGGATCGTAAGAACTGTAAAATAAAGATATGCAGAAATTCAATGTAGAGAAGAGAAAAAGGTGTTCTTTAAATAATGTCCAACAGCAAGCAGAACTTTTTTTATCAACAATCGCTGTTTTCATGGACCATTAATGAATCGTTGTGCTTGTCGCAGTAAAATGTCAAGAAATTGTTATCACCATTAAATTTATTATAAATATTAGTTAATACTCATTTTTGTGTTAAATTGTCCGAAAAATTAAAAAAAATTCTTTTTTGTTAAAAAAATAAATTATAAATGAAATAAACATTATTTTTTTATTAAGCATTGATAGACAGACAGAAAAACGCCAAAGCAAACGCATAATGGTTTTAGCTATAGGCCACGAAGTCCTTAAAACGTACTTCAACAATTTTTTCTATTTGACAAGTATAACAAAGTGAACTTTAGTTTGAACTTTTAAATAAAATTAAGAATGAAATTTTTAAGTTTTTTTCTTTTTAATAGATATAATTTGAATATTTTATAAATATAATATAATACATATTATTAAGTATTTTAAATTTTCAATTAATTGTAACTTTTAATAACAATATACTATACAAATAATAATGAATTGTAATATCTGTTGTTTATTCTTGTATATCATTATTTTCTTCTTTATTACTCTTTGTTTCACGTGTGCAATTATCATTTTCTTTATTATCATTAATTTCTTCAGTCTCAACTTGTCCTTTTATTATTCTCATTATTTGGAAAATCATTTTACATTTCTAAGACACTATTCTCCTCTACATAAATTTTTTTAACATGGTTCATTTTATTTTTAACTTTCTCTAAACGTTTTTCTTTTAACAGAAGAATTTTTAATGTTTTAGAATTTATCTTTGTTGATTGCTCTTTTGGGTTCCTTATAGTACAACACGTATTATTTATTAATCTTACCAGGTCAGTGAGATCAAATTTTACGGATTTTGGTCTATTTTTTTCCACGTATGCTAGGGGAGAATGGGGAGTTATGAAGCACGCTTTGTTTATGAGTTGTAACTTAAAAAAAAAATTTCAAATTTTCTCCACTTGAATCTCTAGAGTGTCTTCAAATATGCTTACTGGTTGAAGAATTTGTATGAAATAAAATAAAATCGACAATTTTTTTCAGTTAAGCCAAAAAGCTGCTTTCTCAAGTTTTTAAAAATCATTGGGAGTTGTGAAGCACTACTAAAAATCACTGAAAATTATATTTTTTGGTAAATATTCTTTACTGAGATTTTGCATAAATCCTTTTCAATATCGAAAACCTAATCATTGCTGGTTATTATATGGGTGAACTTATCTTTTTGATTTGTTCGAGAATTTTGTAAGAATTCTACAAAAAGGAACACTCAAAAAAACTTTATAAACGAAAGGTTAAACAAATTTTCTTGAAAGATATGCAAAATATCTGCTATCAGAAAGAATCCAATTACAAAACGAAGATATTAGGTGAAAGAATATTGAGAGTAAGTGACATCTATCAAAACAATTACTATGCAAGATCTATGTCCGTGCTTCACAACTCCCCATTCTCCCCTATAAAATATTAAACATTATTATTAACTTTAAAATGTTATAATTCATTTTAACAATTTTTTAATTATTCATATTTTTGAATGTTAGAATTTATCTTACGTAAAGATGATAAATCAATCACGTAAATTCAGAAGTAAATTTACAAACTAACCTATTTAAATTGAAATGTGATTGTAAAAAGGCAAGTGCGAGTTGCATGTGCACTGAAATGGCGGGTTCCAAAAGTGGTTCTCAATCCAGTTCTTAATTCTTTTCCTAAAAAAAGTTCTCAAACTTATCCTAAAAAAGACGTTTAATCTGATACTAAAAATGTTACTCCTTAAACCAGTCCTTAATTCTTATTCTAAAATAAGTCCTCAAACTAGTCATCAATTCTTATCCTAACACCAGTCCTCAATCTGATACTGAAACTAGTCTTCAAACCAAACTTCAATTCTATTCCTAAAAGAAGTCCTCAAACTAAACCTTAATTATTATCCTAAAACAAGTCCTCAATCTGATACTGAAACTAGTCCTCAAATTAGTCCTTAATTTTTTTCCTAACAGAAGTCCTCCATCTGATACTAAAACTGGTCCTCAAACCAGTCCCCAATTCTTATCCTGAAATAAGTCCTCAAACTAAACCTTAATTATTATCCTAAAACAAGTCCTCAATCTGATACTGAAACTAGTCCTCAAATTAGTCCTTCATTTTTTTCCTAACAGAAGTCCTCCATCTGATACTAAAACTGGTCCTCAAACCAGTCCCCAATTCTTATCCTGAAATAAGTCCTCAAACTAGTCCTCAATTCTTATCCTAAAACAAGTCCTCAATCTGATGCTGAAACTGGTCCTCAAAAAAGTCCTTAATTCTTTTCCTAACAAAAGTTCTTAAACTGTTTCTAAAACTGGTCCTCAAACTAGTCCCCAATTCTTATCCTAAAGTAACTCCTCAATCAGATACTAAAACTTGTCCTCAAACCAGTCCTTAATTTTTATCCTAAAACTGGTCCTTGAACTATTCATCAATTCTTATCCTAAATCAAGTCCTCAATCTGATACTGAAACTGGTCCTTAAAACAGTCTTAAATTCTTTTCCTAAAAGAAGTCCTCAAACTGATCCTAAAACTGGTCATCAAACTAGTCCCTTATTCTTATTCTAAAGTAACTCCTCAATCTGATACAAAAACTTGTCCTAAAACCATTCCTCAATTCTTATCCTAAAATAAGTCCTTAAACGGATCCTAAAAATGGTCCTCAAGCTAGTCCCCAATTCTTATTCTTAAGTAACAGCTCAATCTGATACTAAAACTAGTCAATTCTTATCAATTCTTATCCTAAAATATTGCCTTTAAAATATTCATCAATTCTTATCCTAAAACAAGTCCTCAATCTGATGATGAAACTGATCCTAAAACTGGTCCTCAAACTAGTCTTCAATTCTTATCCTAAAAGAAGTCCTCAAACTGATCCTAAAACTGGTCCTTAAACTATTCATCAATTCTTATCCTAAAACAAGTCCTCAATCTGATACTGAAACTGGTCCTTAAACTATTCATCAATTCTTATCCTAAAACAAGTCCTCAATCTGATACTGAAACTGGTCCTAAAACCGGTCTTTAATTCTTTTCCTAAAAGAAATCCTCAAACTGATCCTAAAACTGGTCCTCAAACTAAACCTCAATTCTTATCCTATAAAACAAGTCCTCAATCTGATACTAAAACTGGTCCTCAAAATAGTCTTTAATATTTTTCCTAACAGAAGTCCTCAAAATGATCCTAAAACTGGTCCTTAAACTAGTCCTTAATTCTTATCCTAAAATAAGTTCTGAAACTGATCCTGAAACTGGTCCTTAAACTGTCCCCAATTTTTATTCTAAAGTAAAATAAAAAAAATAGTAAATAAAATAAAAAAAATAGTAAATTTTTATTCAATCTGATACTAAAGGCGCTTGTTTACCTCCCCGTTTCTGAGTATTTTTTTAAGAAACGTGAAGCAGTTTTCTATGTTGAAAACGAGTTTTCTATCTTGGAATCCGTGCTAAAAAATTATTATTATGGCGTGATGATTTGAATGTCAGTTCGTAATATATTGTGATTGGTGGAAAATATGACATTCAAATAATCCCGCCATAATAACAATTGTCTATTGCGGCTTTCAATGGCTTCCAAGATAGAAAACTCGTTTTCAACTTAGCAAACTGCTTCACACGTTTCTGAATATACTCAGAAACGGGGAGGTATACAAACGTCTTAAAACTGGTCTTCAAACCAATCCTCAATTTTTATCCTAAAATAAGTCCTTAAAGTAGTCATCAATTCTTATCCAAAAACAAATCTTCAATCTGATACTGAAACTAGTCCTCAAACCAGTATTTAATTCTATTCCTAAAAGAAGTCCTCAAACTTATCCTAAAACTGGTCCTCAAACTAAACCTCAATTATTATCCTGAAATAAGTCCTCAAAATAGGTCCAATTTTTATCGTAACACAAATCCTCAATCTGATATTGAAACAGGTTCTCAAACTAGTCCTCAATCTGATACTGAAACTGGTCGTCAAATTAGTGCTTAATTCTTTTCCTAACAAAAGTCCTTAAACTGTTCCTAAAACTGGTCCTCAATCTAGTCCTCAATTCCTTTCCTAAAATAAGTCCTCAAACTAGTCATCAATTCTTATCCTAAATCAAGTCCTCAATCTGATACTGAAACTAATCCTTAAAACAGTCTTTAATACTTTTCCTAAAAGAAGTCCTCAAACTGATCCTAAAACTGGTCCTTAAACTAGTATTTAATTCTTATCCTAAAACAAGTCCTCAATCTGATACTGAAACAGGTCCCCAAACTAGTCCTAAATTCTTATCTAAAAATAAGTCCTTAAACTGATCCTAAATCTGTTTCTTATATCAGGCCTTTATTCTTATCCGAAAATAAGTCCTCAATCTGATACTTATACGTGTCCTTAAACCAGTCCTCAATTCTTATACTAAAAAAAGTCCTTAAATTGATCATAAAACTGGTCCTCAATCTGATATTAAAAATGCTTATCTTTTTACCATAGTTTTCGATTGTTATACTGAAATAAGTCCTCAATGTGATCCTTTGACTGGTCCTCAATCTGATACTAAAACTGGTCCTCAAATCTTATTCTAAAACTTATCATCAAAAAATTTTTTAATCTGATCGTAAATCTAATACTCAAACAAGTGTTTAATCTCATATGATAACTTGTCCCCAAACATGTCCTCAATTTCTTTTTAAATTAGTTCTCAGTGATATCCTTAATCTTTTCCTGATAGAAACCTTGAAGCATTTGAACACCATGTTTGTCTTGCTACAAACTTCTACATAAAAAAGTAAATGAAGAAATGACTGCTTTCTGCCTATATGTTATGAAGTGATATTATTTATTTTTTAAAGATATTCGCTTAAAATACACATTTTTATTTTCAATTACAGATGATAACTAATTATTGAAGATTTTTTTATTAAAATGAGTAAATTTTTTCATTTGAAGGTCAATATAAAAAAACTAACAAAATTATCAGATTAAAAGTATGGTTTTGTTTTAAATACGTAAAATACATAAAATTAAATATTTAGAATATTGATTAATCATAATTTGATTAAATTTGTTGTTTAAGGACAACAAAGTAGGTTTTTACATTTTAACTTTAACATTTTTTACAATCTGAATTATAAATTTTTGTATATCAACAAAAAAATTTGTAAATGAAATGGCTTATTCGAATTCGAAATATTTAACGTTTTGAAATTTTGGCGTACACGATTAGTCCAATAAATATTTTTTTTGATGCTTCAGTTTTCAAATTAATTTGCGATCCGGAAATGTCATCTATCTCAACCCAGCTATTATGTCGTTTGCATACTGCTGTATAGTGGCCCATTCTTTTTTGTGAAGCAGAATTTTTTGTGAGTTTCCTTCTTTTGGACTGCGATTCGAGAACATTGTTTATATTTCTGATAACACCTAATAGCACGTATTCGAATTCTTCATTTCCGACGAAGTCAGGAAAGCTGGATGGAATTTTTTCTAAATGAATTTTGTCATCATCTTTTTCTAATTCCATGAAGACAAATGGACCTAAGAATTGTTAGATTGCATTAAATTTTACTTTTTCATACTGGTATTTTATGTATCACAAAACGTATTCTCAATCAAACAATTTATTTACAAACATCTTTTTAAAAATTTTAAATTGTATGTAATTATTAACGTTTAATCAAAGTAGAGGAGAACGGGGCGAGGCAGCCAAGATTGCACATTTTGGTTTGCGAGGCAGTTATTTAAATAGGTTAATTTTAATATCGCGTTAGAAAGCTTGTCTTATTGGCTAAAAAATCGCCATAGAACATTTTGACGTAGATTGCACTTAAAAATTTCTACAACTCTTTTCCCAAAGGATCACATTTTGGCATTTTTGAAAAAACGTGGGGTGAGGCGGCCAACTATTTTAATAGTTAAAAAACATAACTTAAAGTTAAAATTAGTGAAACATAACAAGGTAGTTGTCCTTAACTTACTTTTATTTTGTTAGTAAACTTCAAAAATTTACATTTGAATAATATTATAATAATAACATTAATTAAATTCAATTTAACATTTTAAGGAAATATTTTGTTATTCTTACAAATGGTTTATAAAATTCAATATTAAGTTTAAAATGTATTGGAGTAAGGAAAAAAGAGAAAACATTTAGAAGAACCAATAAAATCAACACAAAAAGACGAAAAATTTAGTGTTGGCTGCCTAACCCCACGAGTACTTTTTTAAGAAAATATCCACAAAACCCGTAATATTAAAAATATCGCAATTCCATTAACACCAACGTCTTCAGCACTAAATTCTGCATTAAAAATCACTTTACAAGAATTTTATTCGTGTAACTCTATTAACTAAAATCACCAAAATAACTCTTAGAAAAGTTACATCCAAAAAGTCTGTTTTCATAAATGATACTGTAATTGCTAAACTGCTGCAGCAATAATGCCCATCTGTTAGCAACTAAAGTAAACTACCATAAGCAGTCTAAATTATCAATAGCGCGCGATTTGAAAAAATTATGCAGAAATAAAAAGCAATTGGCTGCCTCGCCCCGTTGGCTGCCTCGGCCCATTCTCCTCTACAATGAAAACTATGCAGAACTTCTACTTTTCGGTATTAAAGGTTGACCGAATTTAGGCTGAACTCCTTTTAATTTCCTACACGGAGAAAAATGGAGTATTCAACTAACTATCTGGAGGGACAAACAGACTATATTTGAGGTTAAGTTTTTCGTAACCATCTCGGAGGGATAAATAGACACTCCGATGATTAATTTGACTCACTCGGAGGGAAAAGTTAACTATCCAGAGAATCAGGCTTGATACTCAAAACCTAACCCTCCAAGTTTGACTATCCAGTTTTCTCAGTGTAGCGGAATTTCGAAAAAGTGGTTCAATTTAACAATAAATTTGTAGCAAAAATTATTGCGTAGTTTCTATTAATTTTTTTGCGGAGTTTAAAATAAATTATTAAGGAAATTCTTTAGTAAATACGTGCAGAATTCTTTTGTAATTTCTTTCGGAATTTTAAAAAAAATTATTTTAAAAATTCGTTACACCGAAGTAACGCGTAATATTAAACTCATATTACTCAGTACTAATACTTGGTTATATAACTGATATGTTACAGTTAAAAAATGTCTAATCTTTGATAAAATGG
>NW_025111168.1:0-177335 GCF_015476425.1 Leptopilina heterotoma
AAAATTTTTAGAGGCAATATTTTTTCAGTTAGAAGTTGAAAAAAAATTACCAACACAACCTGGGGATCAATTATGTAATTTTGATTGATAATTTGATTTATATCAACTTTTATAGTCAACTTGAATTAGCTTTTTTATCTGATTGGCTAAAGTGTTCAATATTTTATTGCTATTAATATTTAAAGTTTTTGAAAAAAATTTAAAAATTCCGCGAAGTGACTCCATGGAGTTTACCGGTAATCCTTTCACGTGGGATGTTAACTTTAAAATTTTTCTTTGCTCTTATGTTTCAAAGAACTGCGATCTTCAACTTTTCCACCGTGTTGGAAGTCAAGATGCTCACCGCCGTCAATAATTTATCCTAACTCAAGTGAATTTTAATATTTGTCAAAAAAAATTGTTACGAACACTTCAAATAAATACGAAAATATCCAGAAATATCTCAGAAAATTATTTTTTCCTTTTAAAAGAATTCTTTAAAAATGCACTAATTTTAGGCCTCATAAACTATGAGCCTTTCTTAAAGATAAATAGGGTCTAATTCTAAATATCAAAATTCATCTTCAATACTTAGTAAAGTGACATAATTGTGTGAAGAGTGTTTTAATAAATCAGTGTCTTGGCCATTGAGCCAAAATGTTTAAAACGACCTAAGGAATAAATTATCAAAAACTGATGGTATCAATTTATTCCGAAGAAAAATATTCACAATCAACTAAAAGGATGATGGTCTTCGTATATTTTCTCTAAGGTATTTGCAGAATAGTACAGATACCTTGGAGAAAAATAAGGGATATCGATTGAGGTTCTCTTGAGCTTCTTGATCCAACGTATAGGAATGAGAAGAGTACAAATTCTGAAAGACTTTTATCCATTGTGGAAACCAAGCAGATGCATCCAGCTACTTGCTTCGAATTGTCCAAAGTCCATTGATACTCTTACATGTGAATAACAAATTCATATTGTCCGAATTCGGACAAAAATACTTCGATGTAGAAATATTCTGACTTGAGCTTATGTAAGTTTTACTGTACAGTGGGAAAATTATCAGTTTAAAAATATTTGTTGTCAACGCTAAAAAGTAGTTGATACCAACCGTTGTGTCTGAACTGAAAATTTTCAAAAATATTTCGTGACAGTGGTTTTTTAGTCAAAAAACATTTTGTTTTGTAATTAATTACTCTAAATTCAGTGTAGTGCTAGGCACTTGACTCCTCTCGTACTGGCCACATATTGACAAATTAAATTGCTATTTTAATTAGGTTGTCTCTTACCCATGATGCATATTTCAAGAATCCTTGACAACTAAATCTTTTTTTTTATCCTTCAAACTAAACTCTTATATCCCAATACTTAAACTTTAATTATCTAAATTCGGATGAATTTGGTGTTAAATCGTGTACTTCATAAATCTCTATGTTCATGTAACCCATATATAGCTTGTTCAGACTTTCTTTCTTTCTGATTCCATAAATCTTCATTCCCAAATACCACATTCTACGTTTCAAGTTCTTTATTTTATCCTATTTCTCTCTTGACTTGACACCCAATCTGAGGGTATTGATCTTGCTTTCAGGGTGTCCTATATACACTCCACCACAAAGATTTTTTAGAATTTATGCGAAAAGTTTTCAAGTTAAAAACTAATTTACTGGTTATTACTTCAAAATACTTAACTTTTATGTTACCAACATTTCTTTTTCATCTTATAATTAAATTGATTAAATGAATTTTTTTTGCTGTTTCATTTATCATCTTAAAAAAATAAAATAAAAGACTACACATTAATAGAAGTAGAACATTATTCAGAAGAAGAGTTATATTAAAAAAACACGGCGTCAAATTATTTCCACTGAGATGTACATTCGTTTCTGTATAAGATAAAGCTACCTGCAAAACAGGTACATTTGCTTTGATCACGGTTGTGTTCAATCTACAACGCTTCGCATTTTCGACCGGACGAGGACATTCCCTTTATAAAAATTTTCCTGAAAGGGATGTGGTATATTTATAAATTTCTCCACGCAACGACGTTTTGTATTTAAAGGGTGAAATATGTCAAAGGAAAAAAAGTGTTTGAAAGTAATTTATTTAATTACTAGTGTTAAAATAAAGTTTACAAATACATGTATATGTATAAGTGTGCATCAAGTTACATAATTAAACTAGCAACCACTTAATTGTTAACTTTATAATTAAATATTGTCAAAGTAATTTCACATTTAGAATGTCTTGAAGCAAAATAAACATTCTCTGAGATGAAACAAAGGGAGAGTTGATGAAGAAAGTTGGTTACAAAAAAGTTTACGCTAATTACATCCAAGTTTACATGAAACAGTAGTTTTATAATAAATTTACTGGAAACAGGTAGAATTGAATTTTTTACCATCCTTTAGCTTTTTTCTCTTGTAATATTTTAGTTTCTTTTGCGCTTTTTTGGCATAAAATTGCAAAGGATTTTTGAAATGAAATTGACAATGTTTATTCAAACTATTATAGAACAAAATTTGGAATTAGAAATACATATACCCTCATCTGTTACTTAATGATGTTAAATATCAGTCAGACACCGAATTAAAATTCATATAAATAGGCTGAAATAAAGCCCTCATAACATCTAACAAATAATGTTTGTCATCATAAGATAAAGGATGAGGGTTTCTGATACCAGATCTTAGACTATTATAATCCACAATATTAGAAAAATTTTCCAGAGTATGTTTCGTAATAAGGCTAATATGATACAAGATTTGCTGAGATTTTCTTCACAGGCAAACTTATCTTGTGAAAGGAATTTCCAGCACTACTTGTCAGCAAGTGCGTTACTAATCCCATTCAACTTCGGAAGTTAATTTCATTTGTGGCGTGCCGAAACGCGTGAACGCGAGTGGAATTTCCAAGTGAGTCTCTAGTTCAAATTCCAAATGGAGAACTACTGTTTATTAGCATCAGTCAGAAACTGTTCGTAATTCAAAGTTTCTTAATGGAAAGATTCTTGAAATACAATTCTAAGATTATTCCTCAAAACTTCCTTAACAATAAACAAAATTGCCAGAGCACGTATAGAATCATTTGGAAATAACATGTTAACGAGAAAATGTTTCTTTCATATTCCTCAACTAATAAAGGACTTTTAATTTTTAATATCCTTCAATCCAAATCCAAACAGCATCCAGTGCTTCGGAAACATCGATATCTTGAGAAAATCCCTAAGGGTCCTAATTTTTTTAAACATCCTGTTTCCGTTGCTGTTAGGGGAAGTGTTTTAATTTACAAATTCTGTTTATTATTATTATATTCTATTTCGACTTAATTACAAATTATGAATTCATAAATAATTTACGTAAACATTTAATGTATATATTTTCTGCACAGCTTCTTCAAAATCATTTTATTCAAAAATTAATTTAAAAACTAACTTCCAAGATGTTAGTTCATAAACATCAAGCTGCTTTAAATCTCAAATTTCAATTTTGCAGACGAATTGAAATTTTATGCTTCAGCAAAAATTTGTTCTTATAGCACGACTTTCGCAATATCTTTATCTTCTTTTTATGATTTTCTTTTAAATATAAATTTTCATAAAGCTAAAATGCAAAAATTTTGTTACGATTTTCAACTTTTAATTGAAAAATACAAATGGGGTAATTTTCTGCATTTCAATTTTAGTATATCTTTAAATAACTGCGATATTATTCTAATTTTATGCAAATAGAGTAAATATAATAATATAATTAAGGTCGAGAGTTTTTCTTATCAAAGAAAAATTTTAAATTGATGGAGAATTTAAAAGATTCTAAACAGATGTGTCACTTTAAATCTAAATCAACTTTTATGAAAATTTAATTTAACATTTAATTTTTGCAAATATTTTGAAAATTTAATAAAATCCTATACTGACATTAAATTTATAAAAATTATCTTAAAACAGTGGTGATATTTAAAATAAGACTTCCTACAGGTGAAAATTTCAAAATAACTCATATACACAAGTATCATAATTTTATTTTGCAAAATGGTAAACGTAAGTTTTAGTTTATGAGTCTCAAGCGACCGGTGGATAGCACTATAAGCAGACCCAATTTCTCGTGATATGTAACACATGCATTGTGGTGAAGGAATGGTTTCATTTTAACTGCCACTAAATGCAAAATTTCAAAAGCCAATAGTTATAAATGTTTATTCATTTTTTTCTTCTTCAAAAATTCTACTCTAAATACTTTTTTTCACTTAATTATAAACCTTTCGTAAAGAAGAAAATAATATTCCCAGAGAAGAATATTACACTTGTAATATTCTTCTAACAGCGCTTTTTTTAAATATATTTTTCTGTTTACTTCCCTTACGAAGGCAAACATTTTTCATCACAAAACTTATCAAAAGCATCTTGACCTAATTTATTTTTCTAAGTGCCACCTTCTTCTTTCACCGTTCAAAGAAAGAAAACTAAAGTTTTATAAATAAAAAAATGACAGTTTTGATTTAAATCTTAATTCAGTTTCAGGATCTTAAAGCTCTTGAGAGTAGAAAAATGTCTCTTCGCGGTAAAAAGTTTGGGGAGAAAAAATTGGAAAATAAAGGAAATAATTCTGGCTGGTTAGTCAACAAGATTTTTATTAATTATGCTTTATTTGGAATTAAGCCCTAATAAGTGCATTTTTTATCAATACTATGTGGAAAATAAAAAAGAGCATTTTTGTTAAGAATTCCGCAAAGTTCATTTTAAGTTGGATCATCAATCATATTTCAAAGTAAGGAAAAGTATACTTTTCGACGAGAGTATTAGAAAGTGAAGTGAAATATATCTTTTCGTGAAGTGCAGTTATAAATAAAGTATATCAAACTACAATTATTTATTTGTAATAGTGAAAAGAAAATTATTTTTAAATTCTCCAGCCTTATAAATTGTTTAGTACCAGTGGTCTTTATTTATTATTAAGATCACAATTCAAAACCACAGAAATGTTTTTTTAAACTTGTGCAACGTGATTCAAGTTAACGACGCTAGCTTTTTTTCTATTCTTTTTTTTGTCTTTGTAAAAACTCCTCATTATTCTCTAGTATTACAATTAAGTAAATTCTCCCTCGAGAATATTTAATGGAAATTAAATGGTAATTATTTGATATGCATGCATATGAAGTGAGCCAGATGTAATTCACGCAACCCCAGAAAATAATTAAAGTGCAAATTTTCTTTCACTTAAGAGAACGAGTGAAAGTGGGGTTGCCAGTCATATATGATATTTAATAAACTATGTTACTTGTATAAATTTATTTTCACCGGCAAACAAAAAATTCTTAACAAGACAATTTTGATCCTTTTTCAAGAATTTTGTGCCAAGAAGCCTTTAATTAATTTTAGGTAGGTCGACTGTAAAACAGAGATTACAGTCACTCGATAATCAAGCAATTATCAGTTTGTTTCATCTTTATCTGAAAGTACCCTGAAATCAGTCGATGTTTAAAAATATGCAAATATTAATTTTGTTGATTACTCGTTAATTTTACCAAAATGTTTAAATAAAAATTTCGAAGTTCATTTTACCCCTACGAGTTGTTTTTTTGTGTAATCTTTTCATTTTTTATTTTAAGCACGTGAATTTTCTGTATGTTTCTAAAATTGAGAGAAAACAATTATTTAATGGTTGATACAGTTGTATATATGTTAAACTTTTTAGTCCTGTAGATAAAAGATTGTTTCATCAAAAAAGAGATAGTGGATTTTTTTATTAAAAAGAAAAAAAAATAAATAAAAAAAAAATTTTCTGGAAACAAAATGATTTGTTTGAATTCACAGGTATAAGCACACACAAACACTGTGATATTTCACTCACCCGAAGCTGGAGGCGTTTGAGAGAGCACAAAAGAGCAATAGAGGAGAATGAAGAAAATCCCAAACGAGATCCTCTTCTCCCGTTGGAGGTTGAGGTTATAAACACGTTCACTGATCATAGCGGAACTAAAGTACGAGAGAACTCGACACGTCGCGGCATCCCGACTGAGGATTGCACTCTGCGAGAAGCACCCCATTTACCCCTTGGTGCGATTTACCCTTGCGCAGACGCTTTCCTATTCCCTCACATTCAATTTCGTCCACCTCTCTCTATTCTTCATCCCTCCAAAAAAACCCCAACTCTCTTTGGAGCTTGAACCTAATTTTCTTTTTGTCCCTCTCTCTCTTTCTTTCTCTTGGCACTCTTACCCATTTCTCCAACTTTTCATTCTTTAGTTTCGTATATTCCTCTTGGAGCTAGTAATTCCTCTCACTTATCTCGATTATCAATAGGACGACATTAATTATCACTTTAAGGAAGCACCTGTGGAACGCCCATTCGCGCTTATTTTCTTTCCAATGTTTATTATTTTATTCTCGCAATCGCAAATTTTCCCTTTATTTTTAATGTAGATTCCTTTTTTCTATTTTGTGGAAAGTGCGAATGAAGGACGTTTAATTTTAAAATCGATTTGAATGTCTCTCAAACGTTCGTTTCAAATCCCTAGTAGTGAAATTGAATTTTTCCATCTATGGATTCCGACATTTTCAAAGTTACCGTAAATCTTATGGGTTTGCTTTATTCCTTTTTTTAACATTACGAAATGTTTAATTATTTGCCAAATAGATTTTAATGTGATGTGTACACTCGAATCTCGCTATAACGAGAAGTTCGGGAGTCAAGTCTCCCTCTATTACGAGCGCAAGAGGAGAAATGAGAAATCCCCACTTTTAAGATTCTTCATTCATTTTTTTTAGTGTTTACAAATTAAATAATGTCAAAATTACAAACGTAACCTAGTTTAATTTGAACTTGAACATACAGAAAATTTATATAAGCTTAAATTTTGAAGATGTTCGACTCATTGATATAATTTCAAATATGAAGTGACTTTTTATTTTTATTTCATATAAATAAAATTGATTTTAACCAAATTTAAACCAACTGAATGTGCATTTGTTTATAAATAGTGGGGGTAATCGGGAGAAAATTTTTCTCGCTATAGCGAGAGACAGAGCCCTCGTTATAGAGAGCGCTCGTTATAGAGAAGGTCGTTATAGCGAGATTTGAGTGTATTTAGAATAGTTGCCTATTTTTAAAGTTATGAATAGTTGGGAAAATGATGACTTAATTTTTTTGATATGCACTTGAACCCTCTAATCTTCAAATCTATAGTTCAAGTGGTATTGATCCACAAGTGTTAACAGAATTTCCACCTAAACATTATTTACAAGTGCTTTTATAATGGGGATGATGAAGACTTACATTAGAAGTACTAGTATTTGTCTGCACCTCCCCTATTGGGTTTTCTTCAACAGAGGAGAGAGTAAACTTCTTCAGAGTACATCCGGTTTATTGACAACCGAGTTCTAATGGTGTGTACCGGATAATAATTGACAGTGTACACTATTATACTTCTACGCTAAACCTCCCCCTCGTCATATTTCGATCGCAGTTCTCAAGTCTGCAAACTTTCAGCAGTCTTCCAATGGACTTTTGTCTGCAGAAAGTCTAGTGGTTAAAAAAATACAAAAAGCTGGTATTTCACTTTTTTATTCATCAGACTTTTTTACTTTAGTTCATTGAGTCAAATTGTAACTGGAGTCAGAGATGGAGCACTACCATCAAAGGCTAAAGTCTTAAGACGGTCTTAAGACGATGCCAAAAATCTGTAAACTGACGCTTCTATGATCCAGCGGATGAGTAATGAAGTTCGCAGTTATGGTTATCGACCAAGAAGAAGCAGATCAGCTAGAGAAGTCTCCTAAAAATTGATTTTATGTGTTGTTCTGTCAGAAGGAGCTGCATGGTTCCACGATAACAAAGAAGTCTTGGATACATTCACATATGTAGAATCAGTTTGTAAGGCGGCAGACAGATCGACAGCGTGCTTCAAGTGTGCAGAAGTCGATCCCAAGTTCACGGACTGCAAAAAAAGCCCAAGCTGTTTCCAATGCAAGGATATGTTGAGCCGAATTATGAATATCAATCACGTCGATAGCAGTGCAAAATGTAGAGTTTTGATAAAAACAAAAAGGATAAAAGATCAAAAACGATAAGGAGTTGCATAAACGATGAAGAGGGATCTTCACCTACGAAGTTTGAAGCCGAAAGGCATTTTCGCAAACCAAGGAAACGTCCAGTGAAAGGTGTACACTTTGTAGGATCAAATATAATGTCACGTCCTCGTGATGTATATTAAATTATAATTCTGAAATGATGAAATTAATTTGTCATAAAATCACAAACACTAGAAATTAAAAGAAGGTCTGGCAATTGTCATCAATAAAGCACGAACGGCCCAAATTGTGTTAACAATATACCTATCGTAACTCACGATCGATTTTTCGTCAGCAGGCAGTTTATCCCTCTAATTTCTGTGAAAATCATCATGAAAATATAAAAGCCACAGATTTATGATACCAGTCTTAATTTCGTCGTTCACCTCACTTGTTATATAATTTGGTCTTCAACTCGTCGTTAACCATCAGTAATCAAGTGTTACCTTTTTTATAAAAATCATATACTCAATTGTATCAAGTACTTAAACAAGTTATTTGCGAATTTACAACAAGTATAAGAATTTTAAGACTCTTGCTAGTAAGCAATATCTCAAAATCAATTATCATTCATTAAGTGCCTACCTACAGCCAACGAATTGCCAACATTTGACCGAGGTTTGCCAGCGTATTTTCCAAACCGATTGCCAGTGAATTGCTAATATCCAAAGTAACTTGGCAAACCAACTGTTACAATCATTTCTGGGGAAAATGATTTAACCCATTAATGCCCATAGGCACAGGAACGCAGATATAAAAAAGTAACTATTGGGATCCTGGCATAGGGTCTAATAATAATTTTTTACGTTAAAAATTTTGTTTAAAAAAATTTTTTTAAACAATTTGTTATAAACAAATAAAGAAAAATTGATTTTCATAAAAAAAACTGATAGCGCCATTCGATTCTACGCGAAAACCTACTACGAGAACATATATTACATAATTTTTTAAAAGAGACCTATTGTTGTAAAAATGTTATAAACAATTAGCCTGCATTTATACTTTATGAGGTCTAAGGATAGTTTTTGCCGTTAAAAATTTTTTTAAACAAAATTAGTTTAATTAGGATAGTTTGATACCGGTCACTGTAGAAGGGAGTAACTGGATCAAAGGCCAGTTTGATCCTTTAAATAAAATTCGAATTCACAAAAATTAAATAAAGAATAAAAGGCTCGAATTGAATAACCATAACGGCGCAGTTCGGTATTCACGTTGTGTGTGTGTGCGTACGCTAATATTGAGAGGATATCCAACTCAATGTTGAAAGATATAGAGTTTTGGTCCAGTGCATCGAGCCCCCTCGATCGCAACTTCCCAAAATGTACAGTGGGAGAATTTCTCTAAGAGAGAGGGCAAGATCGCGTCTGCGCTCCCTATCTCTGACACAAAACGATGCGCGTACGGTTCACGCGTTTCGCTTGGACCAGAGGTAGAGTCGCGCGGCTTCTCGCGAGTTTTCCCTATATCTCAAATAATTCTCTTAAAATAAAATAAAATTACTTAGCATTTCCTAATTACTAATTAACTAAATTTACTTAACTTCTAATTAAAACTAAAATTAATAACTAAATCATAATGCACGGTGTTATTAGATTATAAAATATTATATATATAATATAATATATAATACCTAACGTAAAATATACATATTAAAATACAACCTAATAACCCTTCAGCATTATACACTAAAATAGATTTAAAATTGTTAATGAATGTTATTTACCAGTATTGCTTCGAAAAACCCTTTGTTTAAACAATTTGCCGCGAAAGAATGTCTAAAAGAAAATTTAAAAAGTAAACTAAAAATGGTATTACAATTTTCCTTTAGGATAGTGACATTGGCTAGGCCAAGACTATGCGGGAACGAAAAAATAGTGTTTTGTTTTTTTTCCTACCATTTAGTGACCTGTATCAAGTTTTTGACGTTAAGAATTTTTTAAACAAAATTTTTAACTTCAAAAACTCTCCTTAGACCTCATACAGTATAAATACAGATTAATTGTTTATAACATTTTTACAACAAAAGGTCTTTTTTAAAAAATTATGTAATATATGTTCTCGTGGTAGTTTTAGGGGAAGGGGGGTGGTCTCTACTAAACGTGACACAATATACTTTTCACATGTAAAATTGTATTACAGGGGGAGAGGGGGGGGGGGTGAAAATCTAAAAAAAATTGCATGATTATGAAAATTACAGATTACCATTCGGATTAAGCAAACCTGCGAAAGTACTTAACAGACACTTATTGGTCAAGTACCAAATGTTTAAAGAACATTTTTAATAATTCTTTTCAATTAATTTCAATGAAAATGTGTATTTTGAAAAAAAATTAATAAATTGCAAAAACTTTGACCAGTTATCTATCCAATATTTTTATTGAAACCATGATCGAATGTTTGTATCTGCGATATTTGACACGCAATATAAATTCTGATATTACCATCACTCGTTTGACCTGGTAATTATTGTTTTTTTTTCCTAGATATTGATATGCAATAATTCATGACAATTTAAAAAAAAAATTTATTACTTTTTCCCCGCAGTATTTTAAGAAAAAAATTACTAAAACTTTTTACACAAAAATTATTTATCTTTAGAGTAAATCGATTTATAATTTTCTTAATTATAATTTTAAATAATTATTTATAATTTATAATTTTTTTTCTTTATTTTAAAGAAATCGAAGAAAGAGAAAAACTTAGATGCTGTTGATGACTTGTCTAAAGAAAGAGTATGTCCACTTTTCTTTGACTTGTCGACAAGATATAGACGCTTGACACTCTTTCAGGTTTTCTGTAGTACACGATAGTTTAAATTCCAAAGACGTAGATATTTTTAAGAAACCCCACAAATCGGATCAGGTCACATAAATTGTTCTTTAGCTACTATTTTTGCTAGGTCATCTACTATATTATTAGTCTTATTTACACTATGTCCAGGGATCCAAACAATGGGAATAGGTGGTTTTCTTCAGCCATAGTTTATTAAGTGACTCTTGACACTCCTACCAGCTGTGATGTAGTTCCATAACGTTTCAAGATAAAAATAGTTAACTATCTCTCAAAAATAACACATATGTCTTTATTTTCAATTTTTAAATATTTCGGGAGTGTTATTTCATGATTGCAGAGCAGATGTGATTGAAACAATAGAATAAATTTATTTTTTCTAACACACGCACCGAATGTACATCATTTTTTACCTGTGTAAAGGGTAGAAAGTTGGTCTTTCCCGGAGACAGGGAGGGAATGTTACTTTAACTCTTCATGACGTCATAACAGGGAGGTAAAGTGTTACATTTTCTCTCCGTTGTTGTTATTATTAGGTATCAAACTTTAATGAAAATATGATTAATTATGAATCTCAAATGTCTGGAAAACAACCATAGTAGTAACTATACCACCATTAGTCACAACTGTACTGTCATCAGTAATAACCACTCTACCACGTTTGTACTTTTGGTATACGTATGTTAGAAAAAATAGTATGTATACAACTCGAGAGGAAAATGATTTCCAACTCGTGTTTTACAGTTCTTGGCTTTGCTCGCAAGCACTCGCTACGCCTCGAACTTCCTAGATGCACAATATACTATTTTCTGTTATATGGTATAGTCCGAAAAATTAGCTTACTAATTTCACGATTTTTTCAAATTGATACATCCTATTGACTTTTTTTCAAGGTGTTGTGTCAACTATATACTACCGGTCAAAATTGAGAGACTACCCATTTTCAGGTGAATGAAAAACATTTAGAGACATAACATGTATGGAAATTAAAATTTTGTTCTCATTATTTTTTGAAAGATGGTAAAATTTTGAAATGAACAAGATCTTTCAGAAGTAATTTGGCCAATATTTTAGTTAGATACTATTTTTAAAAAATTGTCATTTTCAATGTTTTACAGAAATTTGAATAACTTATAAAATAATGAATGCTTTTTAATGATCTTAGGCTTATTTTAAAGGTCAATTTCTTCTTAGGAAATGATGGTCGTCAAAGTTAGACAAAAAAAATTCAAGAAATTTGAAATAATTTTTTTGTTCTAAAACTATTCTAGAAAATATATAAAACATGATATGGTGTAGATTTTTCAAGGTAAAATCAAATAGTACCTATATTAAGCAACAAGGTTATAAAGGCAGCCATTTGTTTACGGTAATTTTTGTGACACGAGTGGAGGTCGAGGGCGCTCCGAGACCGGAACGAGTCTAAAAGCGCCATTTTTGTGCATGTGGGATAAAAAAAATATTTTTGAATTTTAAAAATTATTTTTCTGTTAATGGGTCAAAATCAAAAAATCGTTGAATTCTTGTCCTAGATAAATAATAATTTGGTTGTTGAAAATTCATGATTTTAAATGCTAACATCTTACAGAGTATAATTTTTTCTACAATATCTAGTTATTTAATTAAAATTTTTATTGATACAACCCAGATAACAATCGTGCCTCGCACGTTAGTGGACCGATGGTCTCCGGACTACGGTCAGGCTAATATGTTGGCAGTGCACCAGACAATTGGTCCAAAGACCATTCGTGCCTAACACGTTAGTGGACCGATGGTCTGCGGACCATGGTGCGACCATTGTGCCAACATTGTGCGAACATAATTTGTCCGATTCAGCATCGTGTCTGCTCAATACTATTTAGGAATATTTATTTACAAAGTAAAAAAGTTTTTAAACTAGTGTTCAAGTTATTTTATTTAAATTTTTTTATAATTTTAATAATCTCCAAATTTCTTAAAAATCATAACCTCTTCTAAGTGTTTAAAAAATTACTTTCAAAGTGTTTAACTATTTTAACATCAAATTTTCATTAAGAATATGATTTAATTGTAATAATTTTTATGTATAAATCTACATAATATATATGTCGTAGCCACTTAGACGAATCCGACATTAAGCTAAGTGCCCTGGTAAAAATTTCGGACTAATTCCGGACTAAATACGGACAGATTAGTACGGATTAGTCCGAAAATTGTACGAAAAAGATCCGAAAATTATCCGCGTTATTTAGTCTGATATCCATCCGAACGAAAACCTGAATCCGAAAACACTCCGGAGTAATCCTGAATGTCTACGAATTCAGTCCGTAATTAGTCCGCAACAATCCAAAATGACCAGTGAAGAATTCTTCTAAAATAAGTACGGAATTATCCGATATCAATATGTAAAGAATACGAAATCAGTTCGCAACAATCCGAGTTTAATCTAGTTAAAAAAACTTAATCCGCAAAATGTCCGGAACAATCCGAACTCTGTAAGCAAGAAATCCGGTATTAGTCCGCAACAATTTGAAATTAAGTGTGGCAAAATCCTATTCCGAAAGAAGTACGAAACAATCCGAAATCTGTATGCTAAGAATCCGAAAATTGTCTGCAACAATCAAGATTTAATCCAACTAAAATGTATAATCCGAAACAAATACGAAATAATCCGAAATCTGTACACAAAGAATCCGACATTAGCCCGCTTCAATGCGGAATTAGTGTGGTAAAATCATATTTCGAAACAAATACGAAACAATCCGAAATGTGTATGCTAAGAATCCAGTAATAGACGATCACCCGAATCATATTATATCTCTGGTAAAAATTTCGGACTAATCCGAATTAAATCCAGGCATATTAGTGTGGATTAGTCCGATAATTGAACCGCCGGATCGTAGAAGGGCATATAGCCAATGTAATTCAAATGGGCTATATGCCCTTCTACGATCCGGCGGTTCAATTGTACGAAAATGATCAGCGTTAATCTAACATCAAGCCGAGTGAAATTGTGAATCTTAAATCAGTCTGGAATAATCTTAAATGACTGAATTAAGTCCGTAATTATTACGCAACAATCCGAAATTATGTCCGTCAAAAAACTCATCTAAAATAAATACGTATTTCGTACGAAATAATCCAAAATCAATATGTAAAGAATACGAAACCAGTCCGCAAAATTCCGAATTTAATCCAGTTAAAAGATTTAATCCGAAACAAGTATGGAACAATCCAAAATCTGTATGCAAAAAATCCGGTAATAGTCAGCGTCAATCCGAATAATATCCGATCAAAATGCCCCAGTCCGAAAATAAGTTTTATTATTATAAGAATTTGTAAATATATACAATCCACAGACAGTTCAATACAATCCATATTCAATCTAATTCAAAGACTTAATCCGGAATGATTTTAGAACAAAAACCTGTCCATAAGCAGACTGTTTCGGATTAGCTGCGGATTCACTGGTTAAACCAACTGGATTACTTCTGCATTTACTAGTTGCATATGATCTGACTAACTACAGACTAAACCGGACTAATTACAGATTCAATAGTGATAAAAAACGGTATTGATTTCAAACTTAATTCATGGTGAAAAAACTCCACAATAAACCGTACTGTTGCGGACAAATTCCGGATTAGTCCGAAATCGGTCCTACTTTTTATTCAGGGTATTTACTTATGGTAAATAAAATATTTAATTCTGCAGTCATAATTTGTTTTTACAAATTTACTAGTATTATTAGTTATCTTGTTTCAATATTAAAATTAACACTGATGTGTTAGTTTCTTGTCATTTCTTTTCGTGGCACTTGATAAATTCTTTTATGAATTTGAACTCCCATGCGAGCGTGGTATAGTGGTTAGTGTATTCGATTTCGGTGCGTTATAATGTTAGATGGGTGTAGGTTCGAATCCCCAAGCGTTAGAAATTTTAAGTTAATGTAAATAATATTGCGATAGGTAAATCGAAAAATATGTTGAATGTACCATAAAGTAATAATAATTAATATGTGTAACTTGTATAATTATTTTTTTATTAACATTCACTAAATTGTCCGGACTAATTTTTGATTGCTTCGGACTAATTCCGGATTCACTAGTTAAAATTAACTGATATTAATTTCGGACTTTATCGGACCAACTCCGGATTCACTAGTTGTTCACAAATCGATTAGTCCGAAATCTGTCCGGTTTTTTAACCAGAGTGTCCAGACAGTTAGACGAATAACACGTCGATATCGTCTATTTGTCTAAGCAGTAAGCTAAATGTCTGACAGTTAGCTTACTGTCCACCGCCATTTGGACATTTAGAGTAAAATAGCTAAATAAATAAATTCACTTCATCTATCCAAAAATAATGTATTTAATGCGGCCAATAAAAAAAACAAATTTTACATTTATTATTAGTCAGCTTAATGTCCACCGCCATTTCGTCATTTACAGTCAAACATTCCTCAATGAAAAAAAAAATTATTTATTGTGATAACAAAAAAATTAACAAATTAATTATTTATTTTTCACGGATTGGCATGGTGGCATCGAGAACCACATATAATATTTTCAACAAATTCTCTCCCATTATCGCTGTGCAAAATAGCTGGGGCTCCAAACGTGTAAAAAATTTTGGACATCTGTTTCTTTTATCGGCTGCATTAAATAAATTATTTTTGTATTTATTTATTTAATATACTTCCCCGCGGTCTGATATCGTACTATAAATGGGTTAATACATAATTACAAAAATCTTTATAAATAAGATCAGAATTTTGTCTGTACATTGCATACAATTTGAAATTTCATGTTTAGTTTTTCTATTCGAGTAGTAAGAATTCCAAAAATGACAATAAAAAAAATTATGTATGTATGTATGTATGTCTGTGTGTATGTATGTATGTATGTATGTCTGTACGCAATATTTTGTCCGGGATAAACACAAAGACTACTTGACCGATTAAAACAAAACTTTACAGTCTCTTTGGTCTGAGTCTAACTTAAATTTATAGCCATATCCGATTGAAAAATATTAAGCTGAACAAAAGTTATAGCTTTTTTCACAAAATTCAAAAAATCAAAAAAAATGCAAATTTTTTAAATTTTTGTCAAATTGATGTGACACTTTTTGTAGCTACTTTTTAATGTAAATACAACTAATTTTTACTATAAAAATAAAATATAAATAATTAATCCGAATTTTTAAGCCAAAATCATATTTTTGATTTTCGACAAAATTTTTAATTAATTTTTTTTGTTGAATATTGTTTAATTTTTTATTAAGTTGGTAGTGATATCGATTGATGTTTTTAAATTTTTAATTACATTCATTACATTTATTTTATTAAAAAGTTTAGAGTCATGAATTTGATGCCGATTACAAATTTTCTAAAATCAATTACCGTGAGAGTTTGCAAACAATTTCTATATTAATATTTACAGGTTTTAAGTTTGAAAATTTCATAGTATGTATTATCATATTTAACGTAGAAAATAAAATATTTATGTTCAATATAAAGGGTATACAGTAAAAGTATCAATAATACTGAAATTTGACTTCAGCGGGCACTGGGACACAAAAAGTCCTTAAGATGCCATTAGGGCAAATTGGGATTTATGAATCAAATTTTTTTTTTGAATTCAAGAAATGTTTTAGAAATGACTTTGAAAATAAATAACAAATTCCTATTTATGAATTAAAATTGTTCTTCTTGAATTTTAGAAATGTTTGGGGTATGTTGTTGCTTTCCAAAATTCTATCCGGGCATTACGCAAAAACGGGTAAAATGTAAAATCCCATGTGGAAATTTTTAATAGGTATGTGGAAAAATTATACCATACGGTTTTACATAGGAATCAATATGGTTTCCTTTATAAAAGTGGATCCCATATAGATTTCCCATGTGGGAATCAAAAACGTGTTATAATTTCTACGAATACATTTAACAGAGTGTCTATTAATCGCAAAGGTATTCCGAGAAATAGCCGGGAATTTAATTCGACTAGAAAAATCGGGAATTTTCTTATCTAATTAAAAAAAGTTTTATTATATTAATTCATTTTTAAAAAATTGTTTTTGCTTTAATTTCTATTGATGTAATATTTTTATTTGTCAAAATTTAAGACCTACTTTCAGATTACAATATAGGTCTTATTTTTGATTTTAGCAGTCGTAACGTGGGGCCTACTTGCGATACAATTAGTTCGAATTAGACTCTTATATAACTCCAAAAGCTGGTGGAAAATTAGTATTAATTATTAATGCATTAATTAAAATACTACGAACGCATAAAGTACTACAAATTGACAAATACTGTTCTGTAAATCTGAATTAGTTGAAAATAGTATTTGATAGAAAAAGTCATTTACTGATTCAAATGGTAATATTTTGATAATGAAATAGTTAATGGTAACTAATTATTAGTTTTTCCCAGTCAAATTAAATTCCCAATTGGTAGACACCTGTTCAAATATATTAGTAGAAACTAAAACCCGTCGAAGACGGGTACGACAGCTAGTTAATAATGATTTAAATACAGATCTGCCGTCCAGAGGAAAAAGATACATGAGGCATTATTCCTGAACTGTCCCAAAAATAAAAAAAAGTTCTTGGATTTCCTTTATACTTTGGAAATATGTTACCCTAGTAGGTACAAGTTACTACACCAATTTACAGGTCCAACCCCCCACCCCAATCAAAAGGGTGGGGGGTTGAAATTTCAGCTTCAACTCGAACATGCATTCTTTAAACATTTGTAGTTTCTACTTAAATTATTCAATTAAAAAAAGTAAGTAGTGTTTTAGAAAGGTTTTTTTGTGTACTTTTAAAATATTTTATTTATATAATAAAAAAAAAAAATTTTTTGCAAAAATTTTTTAAAATAAATAGTTTTTTGCAATTTTGTGCAAGTGTTCGGTAGTTTTTATTTTCTTTTTAATAATCTCAAATGAAAGCTTGGGAATTCCCCTAAAAGAAGATATAAGTCTGAAAATGGGCCGAAACAATTTGCCAAAGATATAGTGTAATAAGTAAAATTTGTCCGTCCGCTCGCGCACTCCAGCGCGATGAACAGTGGGATTTTTTTTCAACTTACTATTGAAAATTGTCTAGAAACTACAAATTTTATCGGATGTTGATGTTCTTGATTTAAAATTACTAAGAGATCCATCAAAGTCGATTTTTGAATTTTTAATTGTTTATTTTTTTCTTGTTACTCAAAAATTTGACAAATTACAATATTTTTAGAAAAAATCATGTTAGTTTTTTTATTTTTCCATTACACATGATCGAAATCAATTTAAATTAGTCTAATATGACCACCGGACAATTAATAAAGCATAATACAATTTATTTAAATTGTTGCAAACAATGTTAATTAACAAATAGATTACTTCGGACCTTCTTCATAAAAAAAATTGGTTTTTTTGCAGACAAGTTTAAATTTATGTCTAATTTAGTAAAACACTATTTTACAGTTAAAAATTATCATTAATATTAACAATTATATAAAGAATAATCAACTTCCTTTTGTATTTGTAAACATTTTCGTCATTTTTTAAACTTTAAATATTTATATCATATGTACATTCTTTCAAAAACTTAAAAAATTTATTAGCTTAAACAATTACATTTGTTATAAACAAACTTTTCATTTTTAAACAAATAAGTAGCTTTTTTCATCAAACAAAATTTTTTCCTTTTTTTTATATTTACTATCATAAAAAAGAACTCCTTAATGAAATGGGAATACTATAAATTATTCATTTAATTCTAACGAACATTATAAGTTAAGAAATATTTATATTTTTAATGAAGTAAACCATTATTCAGTTAAAACAGTTTACATTTAAATGCATATAAATAAATATATTTTTTTTGTGAAAAAAGAACAAAGTTAAATATTTGTTAACTTATAATGTTTATTAAAATTAAATGAATAATTTATAGTATTCCCATTTCATTAAGGAGTTCTTTTTTATGATAGTAAATATAAAAAAGGAAAAAATTTTGTTTAATGAAAAAAGCTAATTATTTGTTTAAAAATGAAAAATTTGTTTATAACAAATGTAATTGTTTAAGCAAATAAATTTTTTAAGTTTTTGAAAGAATGTACATATGATACAAATATTTAAAGTTTGAAAAATGACGAAAATGTTTACAAATACAAAAGGAAGTTGATTATTGTTTATATAATTGTTAATATTAGGGGAGAGTCTCCAGTTGTGAGACACCTCCAGTTGTGAGACAGTCAATTTTTTTTAACATGCAATATTAAAAAGCCGATTGGTTTATATAAAAACATTTCTTTTTATATGAGCCAACTTTTTCGTGTACGCCGAAGCGGATATATAAACTGTTTTTGTTAAATACCAACACTGTGTGTGATAATCGACTGAAAAGCGTTTTTTCAATAAATGCAAAGTACTTTTTTTCCAAGTTAATTAATTGGAAAAGGTAAATGTAATGCATTTTCTTTTAGTGTTTTTCTTATATTTTGTGATGCAATTTTGCATTGTTCCAATCTACGGTTGAAAATAATTTAATTTTCCTTTTTCAAAATAGCGCCAATTTCTGGGTGTGAGACACAGCATATCACCAGTTGTGAGACGGTGTCAACACCCATCTGGGCAGCATAAAAAATACGACTTTGCAGGCATACTATTTAAATGTTGTTTTATTTTGTTTTCTAGTATTTTTGGGCATGTCAAGTGGAAAAAAGTCAATTGATTCAGAAGAAATCAATTTTAATGCTCTTGTTGAAGCTATTAAATTGTGTTTATTTGATAGTCATATTTTGGCGAATAAATATTATTATTTAGTATATAATAATATATATTATTAATATATTTAATTATTTCTACTAAACATAACTTTTTATGTCAAACTTATTAAATTTTAGCAATTTTTAATGAGTGTCTCACAACTGGAGACATTTTTTTTTTTTTGAAAAAAGCGATGTGCTCGGAAAATGTATCGTAAAATTTTTTGAGTTCATCGAAACACTATACTTTCTTTTAATAAAAGTTGCGTATTTCTGTTACCTTTCGAACGGTGTATTTTAATAACAATTTCGTTTACCCGTTTACAATTTACGGGTCAAAAATGAAACCCGTCTCACAACTGGAGACTCTCCCCTAATGATAATTTTTAACTGTAAAATAGTTTTTTACTAAATTAGACATAAATTTAAACTTGTCTGCAAAAAAACCAATCTTTTTTATGAAGAAGGTCCGAAGTAATCTATTTGTTAATTAACATTGTTTGCAACAATTTAAATAAATTGTATTATGCTTTATTAATTGTCCGGTGGTCATACTAGACTAATTTAAATTGATTTCGATCATGTGTAATGGAAAAATAAAAAAACTAACATGATTTTTTCTAAAAATATTGTAATTTGTCAAATTTTTGAGTAACAAGAAAAAAATAAACAATTCAAAATTCAAAAATCGACTTTAATGGATCTCTTAGTAATTTTAAATCAAGAACATCAACATCCGATAAAATTTGTAGTTTCTAGACAATTTTCAATAGTAAGTTGAAAAAAAATCCCACTGTTCATCGCGCTGGAGTGCGCGAGCGGACGGACAAATTTTACTTATTACACTATAGCTTTGGCAAATTGTTTCGGCCCATTTTCAGACTTATATCTTCTTTTAGGGGAATTCCCAAGCTTTCATTTGAAATTATTAAAAAGAAAATAAAAACTACCGAACACTTGCACAAAATTGCAAAAAACTATTTATTTTAAAAAATTTTTGCAAAAAATTTTTTTTTTTTATTATATAAATAAAATATTTTAAAAGTACACAAAAAAACCTTTCTAAAACACTACTTACTTTTTTTAATTGAATAATTTAAGTAGAAACTACAAATGTTTAAAGAATGCATGTTCGAGTTGAAGCTGAAATTTCAACCCCCCACCCTTTTGATTGGGGTGGGGGGTTGGACCTGTAAATTGGTGTAGTAACTTGTACCTACTAGGGTAACATATTTCCAAAGTATAAAGGAAATCCAAGAACTTTTTTTTATTTTTGGGGCAGTTCAGGAATAATGCCTCACATAAGCGACATTTTTGAAAAAATTGAGTTTTTGGTATCATTGGATTCATAAATAAAGCTGCATTTAACTGTGTAAAAAAGAATTAAAAAATTTAATTATTTATTGCAAAAAAAGATTGTTTAAAAATGACAAAAATGGAAAAAGTGACGAAATACAGAGTTAAAAGATACATATAGCACTTTGTGGGTTCATATTTCGGTAAACGACGCTGCATATGTCACTAACTTACAGGACAAAATGATACACAAAGTCGCTTATGTATCTTCTTACTCGGTAAAGGAGCCTGAGAGTGAGCTGACTTTACAGACTAAAAGAAGCGACTGTCTTTCGACTGTCTTTATGTATCTTTTTCCTCTGTAAAATGGTCTGACAGTGAGTCGATTTTACAGAAGAAAAGCGATAATTTTATTACACTAGGCTTAGTTCTTTTATATTAAGTCGCTTATGTATCTTTTTCCTCTGGACGACACCGCTCAGCTCGAGTAAGTTTAACGAGAAATAAAACATAAGCGACTTTGTGCTTTTATTCGTCGTGATTTATCACTACTAGAAACCCGTATGTCCATTTTACAATAGAAATTGTTTAAAAAATTAATTTTTTTTACATAATGAGAAGCAGAATATTTTTTTATTAAATATTGATCAACAATTTTTTTAAAAAAGTTAATTTGAATTATAGTTCCGGAGGCAAAAAGTTTTCTTTGATTTTCTCGGATTGATGGTAATGTCGCTTATGTATCTTTTTCTTTTGGACGCCAGAGATGTATATTTTTGTATAGATGAAATAAATTATGAGTATAGGGAAGTGTCAAAATCAATTAAAAATCAGTAAAATGATATTTTGATAATAATAAGAAAAGAGTACATCTTCTTTTTATCATCGCCCCCCTGCGCGCTTCGCGCGCCAACCCGCTATCTCTATTTTTATATTTATTTTAATTTTTATAAATTTAAAGTAATTTTTTCTTAATATCAATGCATCTTAATAAATTGCACACAATACATGACAAAATACACATAGATTTTGACGTAATGTAACAATCGTTATGGACCTTTTTTATCTATATGTCCAAAATTAGATTAAACTTTGACATATATTTTGACCCATTTTAACCTATAGGTTAAAAAGACGTTAAATTTTAAATAGATTTTGACGTATCATAGATACGTTTATTGTCCTTTATTGTCCCTTTTTAAGTTGTAGTTAAATAAAAGTCAAATTACACATAGATTATGACGTAACTAAATGAGGGAGTAAAAATAAAACGTCAAAATTAGGTCAAAATGATAGGTGTAAGAGCAAACACAATTTTAAAATTACCTTACATTGTTAGGTCAGATGCCAAACTTCACCTCATCATTAAGTCTGCGCGCGGAAATTGTTTGACAAATTTTGACGTCTATGTCAAAGCTGCCCTCAAACTTGACCTAAATTTTGAGGGTAGCGGGAATTCTTTGTCAAATTTTGACGTCTAGGTCAAAACTGCCCTCAAAATTGACCTAAATTTTGAGGGTAGCGGGAATTCTTTGTCAAATTTTGACGCCTAGGTCAAAACTGCCCTCAAAATTGACCTAACGTAATGTGAGGCCGTTATTTATCCTCTTTTTGACCTACAGGTCAAAAAATAGGTCAAATTAGACATATATTTTGACGTAATGTGAGGCCGTTATTTATCCTCTTTTTGACCTATAGGTCAAAAAATAGGTCAATTTTGACATAAGTTTTGACGGACCCTTTGGAATAGGGCGCCCTTACAGAATCTTGAAACAGCGGCGGCGGCGATATCTTTTTGTAATATAGGTAGATATATATTTGTGTAAATGTGCAATGGAAACTAAATTTAAGTTTTCGAATAATAACAACAAAAAATTCATGTTTATTATTTTTGTCATCGTGTCCCGTCCGACATATTATCTTTTTTTAAGATAACGCTGTGTAACTCTGGCGAAGTACTGCCTACCAGTGCTGCCAGACAGCGCTGGCGCAGCACTGGACCAATGCTGGCTGAGAATATTGCCGCAATAAATGCCGTATTGTTATTAATTAGTTGTAAATTAATAATTATAAAGAATTTAACAACAAAATTGTAAATATTAATAAATAGTTATTATTCCTAAAATATTTCTCTGCTTAAAGAAATTGTATTAAAGATGGAGACTAACAATGGATATGTAGTAAATAAAGTAGAAAAAAATTGTTTATAACATTTAAAAATTAAATAATAAGCAATTACAGTAAGTGTGCATTAGATTTTCATATTTTAGTACCGAATGATTGGAATCTAGAAATATCGCAAACCTCTGAAAATAAACAAAATTGCGAACGAGGGGAATCGAACCTACGGACTTACAGACTGATGCTCTAACCACTATGCTAACGACACTTGTGTACAGTAAAGTTTTAATATCTCAGTATCATTCAGACTTACAATTATTCAATCAAAGATGAGAAAAAAATAGGGATACGATAGAAATAATAAATTGAAATAAAATAAATTAAACTAAATTTTTAATAATTGAATTAAATAACTTTACTTATTGCATTTAACATTTTATAAGTGGTAATTTTTAGTAATTTTTTATTCATAATAAGAAGTATAATAATATTTTAATAAGAACCAAATTATTGTTGAGATTAAAGTTTAAATTTTGTTTATAATTTTAATTTGTTTAAATAATTTATTATTTACAAAATTAGACAATTATGTTAAATTATTATTATTATTATTATTATAAAAATAAAAAATGAATAACTGAAAAGTAAAATATTAATTTTTTTCAATAAATTTATATTTATTAACATTCATAAACTTTTTTTATCATTTCATTCAAGTTTATGTAAAAAATGCAATGTTGGCAAAGAGCATTGTGAACAATTTTTCTATACTCAGCCAGTACTTGCAGCCGTGGCTGGTCCAAGCTTTAGCGAAACAAAAATTCTGTACTGCGCCAGCACTAATTGCCGAGACTCGGCTAGACTACGGCTGAACAATAGTCTGAGTACTAAGCCAGTGCTGAATAACGGCACTACACTGGTATTTCCCATTGGGTAACTAAAAAAAATATTATTAAGTAAATAAGTTATCCTTGACCTAGCGTTTTATGATTTTCGACATATATTTTAAAACATAGCTAACAAAACAGTCCATTTTTTCAACATTTCAAAGATTTTATTTTCTTTTAAAAAGTCAGGCACATATTGTCGATTTTTTTATTTTGACCCTAATACGAATTTTGCAAATTTTTTGAATTTTTTTGGTCCATGTTTGATGTCCTACATTTTATAAGAAAAAAATTACACGTTAATGCCTATAAGTAATTCTCGAGGGGCAGGAATTCTTCCTATAAGATAATTGATCGAATAGACATTCGCTTGAACGGCATTTGATTAAATAAACAATTGATCGAAAAGACATTTGATCGAAAAGACATTCGATCGAATGGACATTTGATCGAATCGGTTTTAAACCTTGCAGCAACATTTCAAACATGTTTTAAATATTACTGGACAGTTTAAAACCGTTTCGATCAAATGTCCATTCGATCGAATGTCGATCAATATAGAAAATCACCTTTAACCCATTAACGCCCAAATGTACAATTTTTTGGACCAAAGTTTGACACTATATTCTAACATAAAAACTCAACAGAAAAAATTCCGCAATAGTAATTTCTTATTGGCCAAAAACCACTCTTTCGAATGGCATTCCAAAAAATTTTATAAATTTATAAATAAACAAATTACATATGTTTTTTTAATAAAAAACATAAAATTTTTAGGTTTTTTTTTAGTTTTTCTAATTTTAGTACAGGTATTCGTATTGGAACACATCTAAAAGTCCTAAATAACGCGTCAAAAATATATTTCCTATCAGATAGGGGTATTCCGAAAAAAAAAATTTCAAAATGGCGGACACAAAATGGCGTCTAAAGTGAATTTTTATTTACAATATCGTAGCCATGTGAACAAAATCGCAAAACTTGATAGATTTCTTTAAAATTTGACAGCTAAGTGTTTTTAATGTCCCTGATCACGAAAAAAAAGTCACTGTTTAAAAATTCAAAATGGCGGATCCAACATGGCGGATGAAATTTTTTGAAAATCTGTGGATTTGCTTGAAATTTGTTGCTCAGGGGATTTTCAGGGTTGCTGATTACGAATCCAAAATCAGATTTTGAAAATTCAAAATGGCGGATCCAATATGGCGGATAAAATTCAATAGGGCGACCCTGAAAACCCCTGAGTAACAATTTTCAAGTGAATCCAATTTGTTTTTAAAAATTTCATTCGCCCTATTGAATTTTATCCGCTATATTGGATTCGACATTTTAAATTTTTAAAATCTGACTTTGAATTCGTAATCAGCGACCCTGAAAACCCCCGAGTAACAATTTTCAAGTGAATCTAATTAGTTTTTAACAATTTTATTCGTCCTATTGTATTTCATCTGCCATATTGGATCCGCAATTATGTATTTTCAAAATCTGACTTTCGATTCGTAATCAGCGACCCTGAAAACCTCCCGAGTAACAATTTTCAAGTGAATCCAATCGGTTTTTAACAATTTTATTTGCCCTATTAAATTTTATCCGCCATATTAGATCCGCCATTTTGAATTTTCAAAATCTGACTTTGGATTTGTAATCAGCTACCCTGAAAACCCCCCGAGTAACAAATTTCAAGCAAATCTAATTAGTTTTTTATAATTTTATTCGCCCTATTGTATTTCATCCGCCATATTGGATCCGCAATTATGAATTTTCAAAATCTGACTTTGGATTCGTAATCAGCGACCCTGAAAACCTCCCGAGTAACAATTTTCAAGTGAATCCAATCAGTTTTTAACAATTTTATTTGCCCTATTAAATTTTATCCGCCATATTAGATCCGCCATTTTGAATTTTCAAAATCTGACTTTGGATTCGTAATCAGCGACCCTGAAAATCCCCCGAGTAACAAATTTCAAGCAAATCCAGATTTTCAAAAAATTTTCGTCCGCCATGTTGTATCCGCCATTTTGAATTTTTAAACTCTGACTTTGTTTTCGTGATCAAGGACATCAAAAACACTTACATGTCAAATTTTAAAGAAATCTATCAAGTTTTGCGATTTTGTTCACATGGCTATACGATATTGTAAATAAAAATTCACTTTAGACCCTATCTGATAGGGAATATATTTTTGACGCGTTATTTAGGACTTTTAGATCTAATTTAAAAAAACATATGTAATTTGTTTATTTATAAATTTATAAAATTTTTTGGAACGCCATTCGAAAGAGTGGTTTTTGGCCAATAAGAAATTACTATTGCGGAATTTTTTCTGTTGAGTTTTTATGTTAGAATATAGTGTCAAACTTTGGTCCAAAAAATTGTACATTTGGACGTTAATGGGTTAAAATAAGCCTAAGATCATTAAAAAGCATTCATTACCCAGGCCAACAAAATTTCATCAACTGCATGTTGCCTAAAATGTTATAGCCGATTCTGATAAGATTTTGTCCGTAGAATCCGAAATTGACCTTGAAAAAATTGGATTGGCTCTAGCTTTCAAGCAATTTACGTTTCAATACGGAAAATACGCATTTTTGGCATTTTTTGCCCCCACAGCACCGAAACTTTCCTAAAAATTTATTAAATATTTACTTGCAATGTTCGGAATATGTAATTGCAATGTTTATTGAAAGTTGTGTAAAGATTTAAATGTCCCGATTAAATCTTTACACAATTTTCACTAAACTTTTCAGTTAAATATGCCGAATATTGCAAGTAAATATTTAATAAATTTTTAGGAAAGTTTCGGTGCTGTGGGGGTGAATAAATGTAAAACCATATACCGAAATAGTAAATCTGTCCGCATAGGACCAAATTAAATCTTAAATACTGCTCTTTAATATCCAAAAACAAAAAGTTTAATTTATTTACACTTTATCCTTTAATGTCTAATGGGACATACGCTGTTTCATAAACCTATTGAAAATAACATTACTTTTGACCAGGTAAGGCAATTTAAGTAAAAATTAGTATCTCTCGGGGTTTTCGTGATCGCTGCTTATAAATTTGCTATAAAATATAAAAATGGCGGACCAATTTTCAAAAATAGTTTACACCTTTATAATAAAAAAGTAAAATTAAAAAAAAATTCGCGATATTGAATCCGCCATTTTAAATATTAAAATCTGAATACAGATTTGTAAGCAGCGACTACAAAAACCCCAGAGAGACTAATTTTTACTTAAATTGCCTTACATGGTCAAAAGTAATGTTATTTTCAATACGTTTATATGAAACAGCGTATGTTTCATTGCACATTAAAGGTTAAAGTGTATATAAATTAAATTTTTTGTTTTTGGATATTAAAGAGCAGTATTTAAGCTTTAATTTGGTCCTATGCGGACAGATTTACTATTTCGGTATATATGGTTTTACATTTATTCAAAAAATGCCAAAAATGCGTATTTTCCGTATTGAAACGTAAATTGCTTGAAAGCTAGAGCCAATCCAATATTTTCAAGGTCAAATTTGTATTCTACGGACAAAATCCTATAAAGATTGGCTTCCATTGGTAAGGCTACAAAATTTTGTTGGCCTATTTTAGAGGTTATTAAAATTTGTGTAAAACATTGAAAAATAAGATTTTTTAAAAATATCTAAACAAAATATTGGCCAAATGACTTATGAAAGACCTTGTTCTTTTCAAAATTTTATCATGTTTCAAAAAATAAAAGAAAAAAATTTTAGTTTTCATACATTTTATGTTTTAAAATGTTTTTCATTCACCTGAAAATGGGTGGTTTCTCAATTTTGACTGGTAGAGTAATTTAACTTTTTTTCGATCAGACCGAAAAGAAATAACGTTCCCGAAATTCGGAAGTAAAATGACAAGAATATGATGTCACAAATAATAATAAAAAAAATTAAATTAAAATTAAATAAATTTAAAAAATAATAAATTTTTTTACGTTATTGGACATCTAAAATCAGACATTTTTAATTTGTGAAAAAATCTATTTTCGGATTTTTTGAAATATTTTTTTATCTTGAAATTTGAATTGACTTTTGTCAAAATTATATTCTTGGCAGGAAAGTGAATCGATTAATCCATATAAAATATACATTTTTTCCAAAAGTTATCAAATTACACTCGACTCTCGGATCTTTTGCATTCAGTTCTTTTACACTCTCGCTTCTTTTGCAATTTTTTTCCCGCACCTTTTACCTTTCATATTAAATAAATAAATGACTATCAAATTGTCAAAACATTTATTTCGCGATAACTTTGATTATCTAATGTAAATTAGAACAGCTCCTCCATTATATGATTAAAATTATATTAAAATTTTAATTTTATAAATGTAAATATTAAAACTAAAACATAAATACTGTCATTAATTTACATATTTGGTTATACATATTGTTTTGTTTTGCGATACCATGGCATTTTTTTTGGTAAAAGGTATGAGAGGATTTAGTCCCGTAAATGCAAAATATCCGAGAGTCGAGTGTAATCGCTATTTTTAATTTAAAAAATATTCAAATTTTTTATTTTTCCAAACGTTGCGGACTTCAGTCTTATAGGTAAAAAATATTTTGCGCTTAAAAATTTAGTATAAATGTGAAGGTATCAAATATTTGAATTTTGACATTTAAAAAAATTGTTTTCTTCGAAAAAGTATTACCAAACATAAAAAAGTTCACAATAAATTGATTTGTTGAAAATCGTGTTATTTGTGATTTGAGAATTCGAGATTCAATAATCGTTATTTTATTTATTTTGTACAATAAAAAAGCAAAAGAAGAAAATTATTCGTAGGTTAGTTCTTAGTTTAGTAATATTCTTTATTTTTAAACAATATTTAATTACATTTTATTTACAAAATTGAAATAAAAAATTTATTTAAGCAAATTGTTTAATTTAAGGCAATAAAAATATAAAAATATTACATTTTATAAATCAGAAACTTTTTTAAACTAATATTATTAACAACAATTACAAATAGTATTTCATATAATTAAAACAATTAATTTAATTTAATCAATTATTTATTGTACAAATTTCAATGTTAAAATATAAAATATAATATATATTTTATGGAATATTTCAAATCAAAATTATTGGATTCGCATTAATACATTCGTTCATATTCAAATCATCAATTTCAACAAATACATTTCATCAGATACCAATTCTCATATTTAATCAATAATTTTTATATTAATTATTATTTTATTTAAATTAGACTATATTATTATTAGTAATGATTAAAAATCGAAAAGTTTTGAAGTCAAAACGAAAAGCAGATTGTTTAGAACCAGATGAAGAGGTATTTAAAAGAAAAAAAATGAAATGGATGCGACTCGACAGCGAAGTTATCGTCAAAAAAAGAGCGCAATTAAGAAAAATAAACGTACAAAAGATGCTGAACGACAATGATTGTATCGATTGAAAATAAAAAATAATCAGTTGTTAATAAAGCAGCAGTCAGAGATTTCCAACACGAATTGTGAAACACAAGAATTGTTGCAAGATGAAAATCATTCAATTCAATCTACATCACATTGCGAAAAAATCCAAAACAAAGTGATTGTTTAAACATAGACGATTTCATTTCTGCAAATAAATTTTCTGGGATTAATTTGACTCAGGGGAAAGTAGAACCAACAAAAAAAGAAGAAGAGTTTAAAGAACAAAAACGTAAAAAGGATGCTGCTCGACAAAGAGCTTATCGCGAAAAAGTAAAAAGAAAACAATCTGTAACAAAAAAATTGTTAGAGGGTGGTGCAACTAAATTACAAACGACAGAATTATTGGCAAATGAAGAAACTCAAATTCAGTCTACTTCTCACTGTGAAATAAATAAATTTTCTGCTATTAATTTAACACAGGATAAAGCACGGGTATCAAAAGCAGAAGATGAATTTAAAGAACAAAAACGTAAAAAGGATGCTGCTCGACAAAGAGCTTATCGCGAAAAAATAAAAAGAAAGCAAACTTCAACAAAAAAATTGTTAGAGGATGCTGAAACTACATTACAAATAACGAAATTATTGTCAAATGAAGAAATTGCAATTCAGTCTACTTCTCGCTGTGAAATAAATAATTTTTCTAACTTTAATTTGCCAAAAAGGAGATTAAAACGATTAAAGGAAGAAGAAGGTGAGTTTAAAGAAAAAAAAACGTAAAAAGAATGCTGATCGACAAAGATCTTATCGTGATAAAACAAAAAGAAAACAATCTTCAACAAAAAAATTGTTGGATGGTGCAGAAACGACATTAGCAACAAAAGAATTATTGTCAAATAAAGAAACTACAATTTTATCTACTTCATGCTCTGAAAGTAATATATAAAAAATACTGACGTTTCTATTGAGAGCAATGTAATGGCTGATAATTTGAATATAAGCGATGTTATGTCTGAAAATAAACCTTTCAATACTGATTCAGATCAAAGAGAAAAACAAAGATCAAAAGAAGCTGAAGAAGAATACAAGAAACTAAAACGTAAAAAAGATACTGTTCGACAACGAGCTTATCGCGAAAGAATGAAAAATTATCAGTGTCTTAAAAAATCGATTAATTTTTCAGAAACAATGGAAACATCCACGGTTGAAGTTGACACTTCAGAAAATATTAATGTTCCTATTGTACAAAATTTAGAAAATGAAGTATTGAATATTAGTAATTCTGAAATTGACACTTCAGAAAATATTAATGTTCCTATTGTACAAAATTCAGAAAGTGAAGTATTGAATACACAGGCACACAAAAAAATAAAAAAGTCAAAACCCAGAGGTCACACCCCCCTATCCCCATGTTTTTGGGGTCGCTGAAACCGAATAAGACCATGAAGTTTTTTTTTCATCGGCCATTTTCCCGCTACCACCCCCTTACACCTGCTCCCGGGGGTTGGAATTTCAGTTTAAAAAAAAGTGGAGTAGGGTGTCTATTCCTATGTTTTTTGGGTCGCTAAAACCAAAAAAGACTACCAAAAACAAATTCTTCCCTCCCTTAATCCCCTACAACCCCCTTAACACCCGAAAGGTGGGGGGTCGAAATTCGAATTTACACGAAAAGTCGATTACGGTGTCTAAACCTACGTTTTTTGGGTCACCGAAACCAAAAAAGACTACCAAAATCAAATCCTTTCTATCCTCAACATCCTACAACCCCCTGCAATAATTTTTGATAATTAATATTTAATTTTCAATCTCCCAAAAATCGGTTCGTTTTATTTGAAAAAAATTATTACAGGGGGTTGTAGGGGATCGGGGTGGAAAGGATTTGATTTAGGGAATCTTTTTTGGTTTCGGTGACCCAAAAAACGTAGGTTTAGACACCGTAATCGTCTTTTCGTGAAAATTCGAATTTCGACCCCCCACCTTTCGGGTGTTAAGGGGGTTGTAGGGGATTAAGGGAGGGAAGAATTTGTTTTTGGTAGTCTTTTTTGGTTTTAGCGACCCAAAAAACATAGGAATAGACACCCTACTCCACTTCTTTTAAAACTGAAATTCCAACCCCCGGGAGCAGGTGTAAGGGGGTGTTAGCGGGAAAATGTCCGATGAAAAAAAATTTTCATGGTCATATTCGGTTTCAGCGACCCCAAAAACATGGGGAAAGGGGGGTGTAACCTCTGGGTTTTGACTTTTTTATTTTTTTGTGTGCCTGTGATATTAGTAATTCTACTTATGAAAACCAGTGTACTAGAAATAATAATAATAATAATAATAATAATAATAATAATAATAATAATAATAAAATATTCGTATATTATTATATTGTCAACCCAATAATCCAAAAGATCTCTGCAAAAAATTTAAAGATTGAATGTCAGAAGATTTTTAAAGAAATAATGATATATTAATTTCTTATAGACACACAATTTTAGAATTTAATAATATTCTTTCTAATGAAAATTTAGACATTGGTAAATTTCCGTTTTTATCTGATGTCGTAAATTATACAAATGTAAATATTGATAGTAGCAATAACTTTGTCCTAGAAAATCCCGAAGAACTGGGTCAAAGTCAATACTTAAAATTAAATTGTCAACAAAAAAGTGTTGTTGATATGATATTGGAAGCTGTTTTATTAAACAAACCATCGTCATGCTTTTATATAGATGGTCCTGGTGGATCAAGTAAAACATTTATTTATACTACATTATATTATTTATTAAAAAGTAAGAAAAAAACTATTTGCACCACGGCATTTACGGGTATTGCAGCAATATTATTTCCTCATGGAAAGACACTTCATAAAACATTTGGAATGCCAGTACCTTTGTTTTCAGACTCTGTTTCAAATTTCAAAAGTCAATCTAAAGATGCTGAATACTTGAAGCAAGTTGATGTTTTTATCTGGGATGAAGCACCAATGGCACCCCGTTATGCTTTAGACTTAATTGATAGAACTTTGCGTGATTTAATGAACGTAGATTTACCATTTGGTGGAAAAGTAATGGTACTTGGTGGAGATTTCAGGCAACTTTTACCTGTAAAAATTCATGCTACTCGAAGTGAAATGGTCAATTTGTCAATTAAATTTAGTTCTCTTTGGAAAAATTTCTCTTTACATACACTGACTAAAAATATGCGAACTTTATCAGAAGAAACAGAATTTGCAAAATTTCTATTATCTGTTGGTGATGGAATCTTAAATGATAAAGATAATAATTTATTGCTACCAGAAAAATGTGTAGCCTCAAAATCTGATGATATTGTTCGCACAATTTTTGGTTCATTGATTGCAGAACGTAAATATGGAAATTTATCAAAAGTTGCAATTTTAGAAGCAAGAAACATTGACGTTGAAGAAATCAATTGCAGAGTTGTAGAACTTCTCGACAAAAATACGGAAGAAATTTATACTAGCGTCGATAGCGTTAAAAATTGTGACAATGGAGAAATTAATGATGGACTTTTGCCAGAATACTTAAATACATTAAATCCTCCTAACTTTCCATCATACGAATTACGATTAAGAGTCAATTGTATTGTTATGTTAGTTAGAAATTTAAGTATCAATGAAGGACTGTGTAACGGAACAAGATTACAAGTGTTAGAGCTTGCGAATAATCTTTTACGGTGTAAAATTTTAACAGGTGATAAAGCTGGTAATATAGTATTTATACATAGAATAGACTTATATTATGGAAATTTGTATCCATTTACATTTAAATGACGCCAATTTCCAATAAAATTAGCATTTGCAATGACTATTAATAAGAGTCAAGGTCAAACATTTGATATGATTGGAATCGATTTACGAAAAGATGTATTTAATCATGGACAATTATATGTTGCATTTTCAAGAGTTCGTTCTTGGGAATCTCTTAAAATTTTTCTTGGGAGTCAACGAACATCTAACATTGTTAAAAACTATGTATATAAAGAATTGTATGTTTAATAAATTAAATACTAATTGATTAATATGATTTATTACTTAAATAAGTATTAAATAAAAAAGTAAACACGCGCGCTAGAGCGCGCGTTCGGTCTCTTTATAGATAAAGAACACGTGACAAAATTTCTGCAGATTCATTCTACCTAACGCCGGATATACTGTATCAATCAGAAAGGAACATTATTCATAGTATTTATTTAAAATTGCATTTTTACTTTTAATTAAGAATCGAATGTTTAATGTCAATTCATAAATATTGTAATATTAATAATTGGTCATTTATATTAATACGAGAGTTATAAACCCCCAACGGGAAGTTGCCAATGTTAACGATTGGTTCAATAATGGGCCATGCTTGGTGCCCAATGGTTTTTTCTTGGCAAAACAATTGGCAACCATCATTGGACCACCAATGGTTTAAACTTGGGATGATCACGCTACTGCCAATGATCGGTAGCCAAGCATCGGGCCAATATTAGTTGCCAAGGAATTGCCAAGGAAACAAAATCGATTTTCAAAAGCTTGATTTTTTATTGGCAGCCAACAAAAAACCAAGGTTTTAAAAATTGGTTTTTTTTAATTATTAATTAAAATTTATTTTTAAAAAATATTTTTTTTCAAAAATTTATTTTTTAAAAATATATATTTTTTTAAATTAATAGAACATATTAATTTAATTTGTCACCTCTGGTAAAACAAAGATGAAAGACTGATAAATTCCCTCACTTTATATCTTACAGTGGAGGGATAACTGTGAATGTCTTTGCGAGAGAGGAGCAGGTACTTATATAGAGCCAGTGAAACAGGTCACAAGCGAGAAAAAATCACTAGCATGCACTCTGGCGGCGCTTGTCGGAACTGTTTTCTGGCGCGCATGCATATCCTGACGTTATCGACACAGCGCTTGGCAACCAACGTTGCGCCACTTCCGACAAGCGCCGCCAGAGTGCATGCTAGTGATTTTTTCTCGCTTGTGACCTGTTTCACTGGCTCTATATAAGTACCTGCTCCTCTCTCGCAAAGACATTCACAGTTATCCCTCCACTGTAAAATATAAAGTGAGGGAATTTATCAGTCTTTCATCTTTGTTTTACCAGAGGTGACAAATTAAATTAATATGTTCTATTAATTTAAAAAAATATATATTTTTGAAAAATATATTTTTTTAAAATTAATTTTTGAAAAATATATTTTTTGAAAATAAATTTTAATTAATAATTAAAAAAAATCAATTTTCAAAACCTTGGTTTTTTGTTGGCTGCCAATAAAAAATCAAGCTTTTAAAAATCGATTTTGTTTCCTTGGCAATTCCTTGGCAACTAATATTGGCCCGATGCTTGGCTACCGATCATTGGCAGTAGCGTGATCATCCCAAGTTTAAACCATTGGTGGTTCAATGATGGTTGCCATTAATGTTCCAATAATGGAACGGAGTTCGCCAAGCATGGCCCATTATTGAACCAATCGTTTACTTCCCAAGTGGCCACTTGGACAGTCAGTATATAGTTCATACAGGACTCATAGTACCCCAGCTGGCAGGGCTGAGAACCGTCTGCCAATCCTAATATGAACGGCCACAACCAGGGGAATAAACGTATTTTCGTCCTACGGGCCTTAATATAAAGCACAGCACTCGTAATAAATAATATGTAGATTGTTAATAAGTATTTGTTTACTTTTTGATTAAACGTTACTTCGAAGATGTACCATAACACTAGAGTTGAATTACGAGCGAGACTCGTCGCGTCGAAAACGAGAATCTCGTGGAAAAGGGAATGAAAACAATTGAATAGTTAGGTATATAACATTCAATTGTTTTCATTGTCTTTTTCCCGAGATTCTCGTTATTGCCGAATCTATTCTACGTTAACTTTATGCATATTTGCCAAATGTAGAATCTTTATAAATAAGATCAGACTTTTGTCTGTACATTGCATAGAATTTGAAATTTCATGTTTAGTTTTTCTATTCGAGTAGTAAGAATTCCAAAAATGACAATAAAAAAAATTATGTATGTATGTATGTATGTATGTCTGTGTGTATGTATGTATGTATGTATGTATGTCTGTACGCAATATTTTGTCCGGGATAAACACAAAGACTACTTGACCGATTAAAACGAAACTTTACAGTCTCTTTGGTCTGAGTCTAACTTAAATTTATAGCCATATCCGATTGAAAAATAGCTGAACGAAATTTATAGCTTTTTTCACAAAATTCAAAAAAATGCAAATTTTTTAAATTTTTGTCAAATTGATGTGACACTTTTTGTAGCTACTTTTTAATGTAAATACAACTAATTTTTACTATAAAAATGAAATATAAATAATTAATCCGAATTTTTAAGCCAAAATCATATTTTTGATTTTCAACAATTAATTAATTTTTTTTGTTGAATATTGTTTAATTTTTTATTAAGTTGGTAGTGATATCGATTGATGTTTTTAAATTTTTAATTACATTCATTACATTTATTTTATTAAAAAGCTTAGAGTCATGAATTTGATGCCGATTACAAATTTTCTAAAATCAATTAAGGTGAGAGTTTGCAAACAATTTCTATATTGATATTTTCAGGTTTTAAGTTTGAAAATTTCATAGTATGTATTATCATATTTAACGTAGAAAATAAAATATTTATGTTTAATATAAAGGGTATACAGTAAAAGTATCAATAATACTGAAATTTGACTTCAGCGGGCACTGGGACACAGAAAGTCCTTAAGATGCCATTAGGGCAAATTGGGATTTATGAATCAAAATTTTCTTTTTTTTGAATTCAAGAAATGTTTTAGAAATGACTTTGAAAATAAATAACAAATTCCTATTTATGAATTAAAATTGTTCTTCTTGAATTTTAGAAATGTTTGGGGTATGTTGTTGCTTTCCAAAATTCTATCCGGGCATTACGCAAAAACGGGTAAAATGTAAAATCCCATGTGGAAATTTTTAATAGGTGTATGGAAAAATTATACCATACGGTTTTACATAGGAATCAATATGGTTTCCTTTATAAAAGTGGATCCCATGTAGATTTCCCATGTGGGAATCAAAAACGTGTTATAATTTCTACGAATACATTTAACAGAGTGTCTATTAATCGCAAAGGTATCCCGAGAAATAGCCGGGAATTTAATTCGACTAGAAAAATCGGGAATTTTCTTATCTAATTAAAAAAAGTTTTATTATATTAATTCATTTTTAAAAAATTGTTTTTGCTTTAATTTATATTGATGATGTTATATATGTTATATTTTTATTTGTCAAAATTTAAGACCTACTTTCAGATTACAATATAGGTCTTATTTTTGATTTTAGCAGTCGTAACGTGGGGCCTACTTGCGATACAATTAGTTCGAATTAGACTCTTATATAACTCCAAAAGCTGGTGGAAAATTAGTATTAATTATTAATGCATTAATTAAAATACTACGAACGCATAAAGTACTACAAATTGACAAATACTGTTCTGTAAATCTGAATTAGTTGAAAATAGTATTTGATAGAAAAAGTCATTTACTGATTCAAATGGTAATATTTTGATAATGAAATAGTTAATGGTAACTAATTATTAGTTTTTCCCAGTCAAATTAAATTCCCAATTGGTAGACACCTGTTCAAATATATTAGTAGAAACTAAAACCCGTCGAAGACGGGTACGACAGCTAGTAACTTAATAACAACAGAGACAATTACTTAGTAAATTTATTTATTATTTATTTTATTTATTTACCCAACTTTTGATGTCGACTATTTTCGATTTGAAATAAAAAAATGATGAACTTTGACCCGACTGATAGACAATCGTCAAATCATCATCATCTTGACGATCCAGGATTGAATTTGGGTTTCGGAATTCGACATTAAATAAATTGAAATTTTTTCTAAAAAGTTACTTTTCTCATAACCGAAGTAATCGATTTTTTTCTTTCATTACAACCAGTGATAAATAAAGAAATTTTTCCAATTTATGCCAAAGTGGTGTTTTTTAGGGTTAAAATAATATTTAAAATTATGTCAGTCGTTAATTTTCTAGCCAGTGTAAAAGTTGAATAAAACTGTTCAACAAATGACATAATATTAAATATCGAGGCCTTGGATCGAATAACTCTCCCCACGCTCGAAGGCACGCGCTAATACCAGTCGGGTAGCAGTGAGTGGCCCAGAGGCGCTCCCTGCTCATTGACTGGCAGTTGCGCGTTCCTCCGAGCGTCGGGCGAGTTATTAGATCCAAGGCCTCATTGAAACCTTAAAGAACACCTTTTTAGCATAAGTGGGAAAAATTTCATTATTTATCAGTGATTGTAATGAAAGGAAAAACTCTAAAATCGATATATAACTTTGGTTTTAAGAAAAATCACTTTTTAAAAGAAATTTCAATTTAGGGTCATTTGGGGTGAATGTAAACAGTAGATGTTTCAGCTAAATTTACAAATTTAAAAATAAGTACGACGTCAATATTTTTACCTGAGCTCACCTACAAGATGTTTTGAGTATTGCTAATATTTTATTTTGACAATTGGCAATGCCATAATGTAAGTTATTTTTTAATGCAAAAAAGATTGAAAATCAAATTTTTACTGTTTCATTATTTTGTCTCGCATTAGCCTAAAAATGAATTTAAAAATCAAACAAAAATATGTAATTCTTCCTTATTAATGCCCTAACAAAAATTGACTTTGATTTTTGATTTTCGTCAATTCAGTTAATAAATAATTAAGTGTTTACATTTACCCCGAGAATTCGAAAACTCGGGGTAAATGTAAACAGAACTTCAACTACATTTTAAAAGAAAATAATTGAATAAATTTGCTTTTATTTCACAATTTCATTACTTTGGCAATGTAAAATTACATAGAAAAGGAAATTAGGTCTTCTTTAAAAAAAAATTTAATAAAAAAAAATTTTTAATTTGATCAATTTTTAAAAATATTTTTAGGTTCATCCGCCATATTGGATCCGCTATTTTGAAAATTTAAAATTTGACGTCAAATTCGTATTCAGTGACCTCAAAAACCCCCTAGTAGCCAGATTCAAGCAAATTTGACCAATTTTTAGAAATATTATTTTTAGGTTCATCCGCCATATTGGATCCACCATTTTGAAATTTAAAATTTCAATTTTAGATTCTTATTCAGCAACCTTAAAAACTTCTTTTCACCAAGATGAATGAAAATCTATTAAAATTTGTTCAAGTTATTCAAGTTTTTACATTACTAATTTTGTAATGGTTGATTGTTTATTTTATATGATACATTATCAGTCAAATGGTTAATTTATTATAAGTCTACGAAGAATTTTTTTTCAGTTTTTCCATCCCTTAAAACAGTAGTATACTTGAAATAACTTGTTTCTTAAACCTCGCTTAACTACAGTGGTGTTTATATTTACCCCGAATTTTAGGAAAAATTTTAAAATCTCAGGGTAAATGTAAACAGTCAGTTTTAGGCGATTTAGGTGCATCAATATTTTTTTGTACCTCATACAATTTTTCTAGGGTAGTAAAGTAACAAGTTCATGCAAAAGAAATCCGTCCGTTTTACCTTTTAACAAAAAAAACTAATGTTTTTGGTGAAAAATAAATGTTCCATTTACATTTACCCCAAATGACCCTATTTAATGTTTTTGCTTTTTTGCACCAAATAGCGTTTTTTGACTCAATGATTTATTCAAATTCAGAATTAAACGAAAAAAGAAAATCAACTATTGATATATGTTGTAGCGGATAAAATATGGCGACCTAATATGGCGGATAATTTTAAAATTGATGCGTTTCAACAGAAATTCATTTTTTGGGGGTTTTCTAGGTCGCTAATTACGAATCTAATGTCAGATTTAAAAAATTCAAAATGGCGGACCCAAAATAGCGACTACAAAAATTAAAAAAAAATAGATTAGCTTGAAACTCATTCGTTATCGAATTCAGCGATCCCTAAAACCCCCCAATAAAACGAATTTAAATTAAATTAAATTAATTAAATTTTTAATTTTTAATTTTTTTTTTAATTTTATTTAACGAATTTTAATCAAAACGCATACATTTTTAAATTATTTGCCATATTGGATCCTCCATTTTGAATTTTGAAAAACAAACATCAAATTTGAATTCCAGCTCTAAAATAGTCGAAATAGCGGTAAATTTAGCTGCATGAATTTTTAACGAGGCCTATGCATCTGTGCTGACCACTATGCAGCTGCTCGATATTGTTATCGGGCAGCAATGCAAAAATTTTTCCGATAATATCGATGCGGAGCGCATAACGAGGGAAAACCGGCGCTCGTCATTTTCGAGCAAGGAGGCTCGGACAGCTCGACGAGAAGAAAATCTTCGACAAAATGAGTTCTTCGAGGAAGAGGAAGGACTACAATATGGAATAGGAATAGCTGATTAAAATTTAATTAGTGTAAGTATCCTAAAAATTGTATTTTTTGGACCTAAAACTTTAAATCGCTTTTTCTCGAATTTTCATTTTCACACGTCATAGAAAACGGTGCCGGTGATAGCAAAAAGAATTTTTGTCCGATTGACAAAAATCAAAGTGTTCTCGCTTCAGTATTAAATTATCTTCTATTTAAACTAAAACAGTTGGACAAAAGTATTATTTAAACTATTTTTTTGCATCTTAAAGTGATTTTTTTTAAAAAAATTGAACTTTTTTTTCAAACTTCGAAAAAATTTGGAATTTTCAAATTTCTTCGGTATTTTTTTAGTTCAAATAGAAAAGAAACTTATAAAAAGTTTTAAAAAAATTTGGTTTGACTGTTTCATATGCATCGTACGACCCCCATCACCGGCACCGATTTAAAAATGCAGACTGCAGCGCTTCACAAAAATCGTTGTTACTAAGAAGAATTTAAATATTTTTTGAAAATAGAAGTTGGTTTTTGAAGCTCAAATACAGTAGAATATCACCCAAAAACTTCGTTTACCGCAATCATTTCCTTCCCTTTCAAAACAATTCCTGAAAAAACGCTTTTTTCGCCTTCTAAAGGAGACTACTGCCTTAACCCCCAAGTATCAGTTTTGAAGCAAATCGAAGAAATTTTTTAAAATCTCAACCGCCATATTAGATCCGCCATTTTGAATTTTCAAAATTTTAAAAATCTGACTCTCTCTTTCTTTCCTTCTGACAAAGCCTACGCAACAGGCAGTAAACCCTGGCAGTCATCAAAATAGTCCAATGAGGGGAAGTAACTTTCCCCCTCCATGCGGCGTAGAACTGCCTGGCTGCTCGGTACTCAATTCCAAGTAGCGCTCGCAGCGGAGGGCGCTAGGTCCCTTAATACCTGCCTATATATGTATACCTTCTTCCCCTTCTAACTGCGAACAAACAGAATTCCAAATGCGAACGGAAATACGGACTTTAATATTAATTTATTTATTGGTTAAATAATAATAGTATTATAATGCAATTAGTTATTGTAATAATTAATTAGTTATGATACATATAATAAAATAAATTTATGATTATACTGATAATGTGAACTATAACAATAAATGACGAGATCCGCAATCAGATCCGCCCAGCACCGAGCCAGTACAGACCTAACATTCGTCATTCTTCCGACGCCCGTAGAAGAATAAAATCCGCAGGCGGAACAAATCCACTACCGCGCCAGTACTGACAAAAGTAGAAAGGCGTAAACTCCGACATTCATCCGACTTTTCCTCCTGGGTAGGCTCCATTAATTACAAATTTCAAGTTAACAGCTTTGTCGCATGAATCGCAATGAATAGAATTGTTTTTGTTAAATTTCTTTATCTATGAGTGATTTTAAAAACACGTACCTGCATTGTGCAATTAAATAGCCAAAAACAAGCAAAAAATACTTCCCCAAAAAGAGTGGCCCACAATTTCCCAAATGCTTCATTTTACAAAAAGCTTTGTATTATTCATTTTGATTTGATGCAAAATTTCTTTTTGGAGTCAAAGCACCAATGCCACACAATAATTGAAAAAATATTTTTATCCCACATGCACAAAAATGGCGCTTTTAGATACCTGACAACAGGGAGTAAAGTCACTCATTTGTTCGACCATATGAAAATGGCGTCCATTTTCTCCCAAGAGGCAAACATAACAGCTGATCCCATGCGTTATTTTTGCCCATGGGAGAAAACAGCCGCCATTTTCATATAAGTCGAACAAGTGAATGACTTTTACTCCCTGTCGTCTGCTATCTGAAATCGACACTTTTGTGCATTACGAATAAAAAATATCGTAAGTAACATGGGAATAAAGGCAGCCAATTTGTTTACGGTGATTTTTGTGACACGAGTGCAGGTCGAGGGCGCCCTCGACCTCCACTCGTGTCACAAAAATCACCGTAAACAAATGGCTGCCTTTATACCCTTGTTGCTTAATATACTATCTCCATAATTTATTTTTGAAAATCTTTGTAAAAACAATAAAAACATGAACGACCAAAATAGATATTTGAATGAAATTTTTCAGGTGGTTGTTGTTTACGGTTTATAGGTAATTGTAACGCGTTGTAAAGCCATGAAATGCTAATGAAAAATTTACTTTGGATGAACAAAAAAAAATAAAAAAAAATTGCATGATCAAACTTATAAATATTATTAAATAATGGAGGTGGCCCACAATTCCTTAATCTTCTCTAAATTTTATTTAATTTACTAAATTGAACACAAAAACTGTCGTTTTAAAAAGACTGACAGATTTTTTACAGCTGAGAGCTGTCAAAACTTATTTTTGACATCGGATTCGTGTTCAGCACGGCACATCCAAAACCATAAATATATAAGTCGACAAGGTAAAAAATTAATTAAAAAAAGTTATCATACAAATTGTAAAAACGTGCTCATTTTTTTCACATTCTAAAGCAAATTCAGCCCGGCGACCTAAGAAATTCCAACTTTCGCAAAATAACGGTCATACTACTGAACATAATATAGAAATAGAAGATATATGGATTTAATGTAATAAACGAAAATAATTTAAGTTGGAGTCTAACGCTCATTGGAGTGACTAATATGTCTTAACGAATTTTTATTATATTATAATTTTAGAATCACAATAGAAGTTATCTATAACCCTAAGACATAAATTGTTTCCCGTTATGAAACACGCCGCTGCAGAGTTAATAATCTTATAAGCTCTTGACCACAAATCGTTCGCTTGCGGTTATCTTAACTTGCCGTGAGTATAATATTGTTTCTAATTTTTCTCAATAGATTTACTTTATACAGTTTTATTAACTGTTTGTATTTCAAAATATAAATTACATAATTAAAAATTTGCTAATAAATAAAATTGATTATTGATAAGGTCATCATCTGGAAATTTGGTGTAATTTGTAAAAAAATCTTGTCTGGAAAGATAGTTTCTTTTTATAAAAAAGCAGAAAGAAGTAGCATTTTTCCTTTTTTTGGTAAAGGAAATGAGAAAGAGTTTTCTTTTAATTTTCACGTTAATGGATAAAAGTATAGTGTAAGTACACCAAAGCGAATTACGCAAAATAGTAGAAAGAACTTGACCCAAAATTACTACGCAGCGCGTTACCACAAATTACATCCCCAGGATCCAAGGAAGCGAAAATCGTTTGACGACACTCAAGGTACTTTCCTAGATTAAATATGTCAACCAGGATTCACTTGTGGAAAATAATTCATTGCAATGTCGGTCTCAAATTTCTACTTAACGTTTCTTACCAATTATCTCACACCACTAATGAACCATTAATCTCTTAAAATATTTGTTCGATGTTGGGATTAATTGAAAAAGGCTCCAAATTTCACTTAGGTATTTAATCGCAATTTATCAATTCTGATAGCTCTAATGCGAGATAAAATTATTTTCAAATTTTAATAAGCACACGATTCAACTATGACCTAATTGAACGTAGTTTGAAGATGGAAATTGCTGCAAATTTAATCGACGTACTGTATGAATCACCCCATAAGAAGTTACTTCAACAGAAAGTCTGAATAAAGAACGTCTAAGACCTATCTTGAATTTATAGAATGGAATAAAAAGCAACTAAACCAGAGAATAAGTTTCATTATCATCAAGTTCTGTTTCAGCAAAGAACAAGTTTAAAATTAAAGTTTGTTTTCTATCTAGTTGAAGCAGTTTCTAGTATGTACAAAAACTTAATAAATAATTTGTTTTCATTTCAAGAACTTGAAACAAATTTAAGTGTTTAAACTTCTACCTAATGAAAGGTAATATTTTATCAGGTTGTGAAACAATTATCCAGTAATTATTTTGAAATTTACAAAATTGTGAATTCAGGTACGTAGTAGCGTCGTAATGTACCTATGTAGTATGGCCTCTTTACTTGTATTTTTTTTTGGTCTTTAAAGAGATACATGATTGTGAGATAATTTGGGCCTTCGTTGCACCACAAGTTTCTTAAATATGTAATCATATTTCGGGTGTCACAAAATGAAATTGACTGAAATTGAAACCAATATAAAGAAGCTCGATAATTTACACTTTGAATATGATTAACTTTGACAAGATTTAGTGTGATATTTCTTTAAACAAGATAATCAAGAACTCAAAAAGTAAAAGGTACTTCGCTGGTAACTTCCATTCACAGGAGATTCCATTCTGATTAGCAGGAGATCAGTTTCGGGCAGGAGTTGAGATGACTGTGAGCGTGAAGGTGTTTTTCTCATAGATTTTTGGCAGTTGAAAAATGGAAGGGGAGCAATGAGTATCTAAGAACTTTGTCAATGAAATGAGAAAGAGAATTCTAATAATTAATTGTTATACATGAGAAGATAGCGAGGCAAAATCTAACTCTAGATCCCTGCACCAATATTTATAAACACTTTTACCCCCTGGTTAATAACCCTCCCTATGATTTGTATCTCGGCTAAGTAGTTTGAGTTTCGACTAAAAAGTGTCAATAAATGTCGGTGCAGGAATCTTCCATTCTTAGAGCGCTGTTAACATGTTTCATTTACAGTTTTTCAGTGCATACTTTGAAGAAAAAAATACCTCTTCTTTAAAAACGTACAGTTAAATAATTCATAAAAAATTTCTTTTAAGTTACTTCCTTTTGTATTAAGATGCTTCCTATCGTATTATCGATCCCACTTAAGTACACGAATAAGTTTGGATAATCTCTCCAATGCTAATAGCTAAGTAAATCGAAAAAGTTTAACCATCGAATCTCTTTTCATAGGGGTTATAAATTATTTTCACACATGAAAAGCTACTTCCGACGCATTTCAACTGCTGACAGCTGTCAACTGAAACAGGAAGAACGCTCTCACGAGATTTATTTAAAGTTCTTGTTTTACGAGGTAACTGTTGGTACATTTACTCGCGAGTTATAAAGTCTCGCTTCGTACGCGACAACTATTTTCTCAAAACAATGTTTCCAAAAAAGTGTAAAGAATTTATCTACAAATTTTCTTTTCTATTTTTTATTTTATCTAAGTTATTTGAACTATAAAGGATAACTAATTAAAAGAAGGATAATTATATTGACAATATCATGTAATATGACAAATGCAGTAATACTCTTTAGAGAAAGTCCCTTATTTTTGTTAAACAATTTAAGCTCAACATGCATAAAATGTTTTACGTTTTCTTTCTATTTACGGTCACTGTTTCAGAGCCAAGGGAGTGTAACGCCCGCAAGTACTAAGAATAATTGAGTTTTATTGCGGGAATGAATGGTACTCCAGTACTGCACTACACTGCTTTCTCGTTTTCACGTTTTGTCCATTAATGCTATAAAAAGAACGTACTTTTTAGCTTTTGGACACTCATAATATAATTGTACTTTTTTACACATTAGGACGAGGAAACGCTTAAAAGTAAATAATGTTTGTCAGTAGAAAAAAAATTTCGCTTCAAGATATTTCCCTAATTTTAGTTAATATAGTCACAGGTCTTCTATTAATTTTTTTCTTTTCAAATTGTGACTTTTATAAACAAAAATTATTGTCTTATTTTATAATTCACAAAAAATTACTCAGGGTTACTGGTAAAACTAAAGATAATTATAATAATTTTTAGTTGTAAAGATTCTTTATTCTTGTTACAGTAATTCCTAGATTCCGTCTTCCTGAGTTAAGGTAATCCAAGTCATGGATCTTGAAAATGATTAAAACCCACGGATTTGAATTTCTCATGCTTCCAGCTGCTTTGGTAACCCACATAGTAAAAGACACTTTTTGGATTTTCCCGCGCTTGTAGTTTTCGTCCGGATTTACTTCCTTTCGAAGTGTGCTTTAAGTGTTCAGTAGATTGGTTGTTACTTTTCGCAATTCTCATAATACTCGTTAAATTCTTTTTTCATTGTTCGTGCTTTCTGATAAGTCAAAACGAAAACATTTTTAAATATCCCTATGTTTCTCGTTTTAAATTAGTTTCAGAATTGAACCTAATTTGGGATGAGGATAAGTCAATGAGCCTACTGAATGTTGTGAGAGAATATTTATTTAAAAATCAACCAAGAAAGCTTGACAAATGTACATTGTGTTTAATTACAATTAGTTTTTTTTATTCACGGGGGAAAGAGGAAAATGTTTTTAACGCATGTCCAGGAAGCTCCCACGAGCACAAAATGTAAGGAAAATAAAGAAACCTTGCATACCTGCTTTAGTCAGTCACCATAATACCGACTAAAACCTCTTCTTAATTCCCCTGGGTTTCGAACCTTTTATTCACCTTCCGGCCTACGACTTCGCAGATGAATGGTTCCTTTTTGACGCTTGCTCTACCCTGCCGTGCCGCTCTTGTTCTGGTTCTATTTTGTCTGTGTTCTGGACAAAGTCTTCTTCGCTTTCTCTAGGGCGATTTTAAAGACCTTGCAACTTCCTGACCCTGCGACGTGGTTAGATTGTTTCTTTCCGTCAAACTTCTTTTTGCATATGAAGCAGCAGGGACTCTTCTTACATTCTGGTATCTTGTGGTCTGCTTGTTTGCACTTGAAGCATGCAGCTGACCTATCTACCGATTTACACTCTTTGCCTATGTGGCCGAAGTCAAGGCACCTATGATACCTTGTGACCATAACTCTTTTCCTCACTGAACAAGATAAAAAGCCAACCCTTATGTGGTCGAGTTTGTACCAGCTTCTCTGCATTTTGCTATGTGGTTACTGCAATAGAGTGCTTAACACCTCGCTTGTTAGGTCCCAGGACAGTTATCTTTCTGCTTCCTACAGGCATTGACGAAACTCTATCCAGGGTCTCCTGGACATCTGTTGGCTCTGTAAGACAATCCAGATCGCGGATCTCCAAAAGTAGTTGGCCGGTCCACAATATGCACCTTACCCAGGTCACCAATCGCTTTAGTCACCTCATTGGTGAAGGTCTCCTTATCAGAAGAACCACTAAGTCCCAGAACTGCTGCGAACGTCGAACCTTCAGCCACTTTAACAATCATTGATGACCTCTCCTGTGGCCTTCCTTTTATCTGTGTTTGGTCATTTACTAACCTCTCATTTTTTTGCAGCTTCGTGCTTCTCCAGCTCCTGTAAAAGCGTTGTTATGCTTTTCAATCCTTCCTTGAACGTCATATTGACGTTTTTCTGGACATCACAAGATTCAGCATCTTACTGGCCTCTTCCTCCATTCTTTGAATGCAAGCTGCTTCCTCCTCCCGCAGCCTTATAGCTTGATCTCGATCTTTGTTGCAGCAAGCAATGTCATTAACCGAAGCATTACTGAAGACAGAAATGCAGCTGGCTTGACTTGTAACGCTGCTCGTACTTCCTCGTCTATCTACTCTATCCAAGACAATTCTTGGTACTACCAAAGAGTTGTTGCCCTCCTCCATCCTTGGTCCACTGGTCACCATCCTGACGCCAGGCACTTGACGATCGGAAGCAGTGAGGGATTTAGCCGAAGCATTACCTCGTAGGTACTCTTACATGTTTTTACAATCGCTCATACTTGATATTTGTCCCCCGTATCGAGGGACTATCGGGCCTTAAACAGGGTACTACCATCTGGCCAAGATGGGCCCTGAACCGCCTCCGTTAGTTACATAGACGTTATAGCATTGCCAAAGCATTGATGCGACGTCTATGGGCACCTGAACGTTGTTCGTTCGGACGTGGAGGTCGATTTATCTCTCCAAGATAGCAGGAAGTTTCCGCGGAGGGAATGCATTCTGGTATCTTTTCACAGAGTTTACCCTCCCGGTAGGTCTTCTTAGTGGTTAAGTATTAGATTGGTTATTTACTCTAATGAGATTTGATGTTTTGTGTTCTTTGGGATTTCCGTGTCGCTTAGACTGTTGTCGCCCTTACTTCTCTTCTTCCTACTCCATTTGTCTTCCAACAACTCTGTAAATTCCAGTACGCAGTCACGTCGTAATGTTTGCTGTATGTCCTCTTTATTTGTCTTTTGTTTTTGGTGTTTAAAGAGTTACATGATTGTGAGATAATTTGGACCTTCTTTGCACCACAAATTTCTCAAATAATCATGTTATTTGGTGGTTCGGTATTCCTTGCTCTTTCTCCAGTGCGTGTGGCCTCGTTTTACATATATAGAGTATTGTTTTCATATTCGCCGAATTGGTGTGTATTGCCTCTTATTTTTATTACATTGTTTAAAATATTTTGACTTTAATTAAAATAATTTTTAACTTCTTTTATATCTTCTCTTTATTAAATTCAATTTGCAATATTTACTTATATTATTTCAAAAGTATTAAGTCATAAAATAGTATCGCAAAATATTGTTCAATAAAGAAATAAAAATTTATCACTTTTGTGCGCGACAAACATTTCTGCACCACAGTAAGTGCCAATTCTCAATAGTATTATAAAACCAATCGATTCTAAGGAATATTCGTCTTTCTCGCCTCGTCTTCTTTCTTACTAACCATGGACTCTTTGATGAAGTATTGTGAAGCAACTTTCGAACATTTAGAAGTTTCTTTTCATTAGTCTTGAATTTAATTAAAATATCGTTCGAGCTTATAAGAATCAGAGTCATTTAACTGACAAAATGGTGATTTAAGTGAGTTAAGTCAGAAGACTGAGATCGTCTCTTTTAGATATAGTTAAACGCCTTCTTTGTATTGAGTTTTTTTAATTAAAAGTAAAAGGCAAATGCTTGAAAATTTAATTCCGTTAATACCTATTATAAATAAAAGTTTGTTGAAGGTATAGTTAATTACAAATTTTCCTAAGTAATTTTTATTAAATGTCAATGTTAGGTTAAATCGTTATTGTAATGAAATCCAAAGATATTTTATTCAGAAAGAGAATAAAAGTCTGACGAATTTTACTTTACTCTCAACTGAACTAGACTGATTGATACCACTTGATTAAAAGATTAAGATTGACTGCTGGTACTATTCTATTAAAGGTAACTGACCTGTAACACGAATTATAAGACCTAATTGAAAATAATCCAATATGACTCTAATTTGTTAGTTTATACATAATAGACAAAGTCCTAAAACAATAAAGTGTAAAATATTTCTAAATAAATAAAGTGAATAATAATAATTGACGACACTAAAATCCTGGTGATTCTCATGCTCAAAAAGGTCAATTTTATCAAAGGTATTAAATTTTCAGTGTCTATGAAACACGAAGATCAATAGCTATCAACTATCAAAGACAAAGATATGTAAAGCAAAAATTACCAACTATTATTATAAAGAAAAATTGAATTATTCAACTTTGTCAAGTGATAGAAAAAAAATTATACTTAATTATCGTCTCAATGTACTTTCTTAACAGAAATTTATTAAGCGATCCGTAAAACTTTTCTTACAAGTTACCATCACTGAAAATTGTGATATTTTTCGAAAAATATAGCACACAATGCTTTGTATTGTAATTGTTTGTTGTCTTTTGTTTGAGAAAAATGGCATCGTTACTTTAAATGAGAGAACATAAATAATTTTACCTCTACTGTACAAAACCTTTTGCGATTCATTGTTATGTAAAAATTAATAAGGGACAGTAAACAATTTTTGCGCTTTAGTTATTGCTTATTAAAATTTTCTCTCCCTCCGGCACACATTAAATTATTAGCGGGATTTTCTTCCATGCATCATCAATAAATTTTAGGAATAATTTAATGAATGTATGAATGTGTGGAAAAAGGTTTTTAGGAATAATTTTGAACAAATTTTAATGTATTTTAAATTTTTGAGGTACTACTACACTTTAAAAGGCTCTTAAAAGACCAAATTTAAAAAAAAATTTCTTAGGTCTTTTATTATAAATATTTAAAAAGCTTTTTTGCACATATTAGTACATATTTGGAGAATAAAAATAATGGTTTGTTTTTAATTTTTATTTAATATCATAATCTGCAGACAGCATTCAGATCGAAACTCCAAAAAGTTAGTTGTCCAATTGCGGACAGTTTATCTCAAGATTAACAAATCGGAAACAAAAAATTCAAATTGCTTTTTTAAAAGGAAAGTGTCTTGCATAGAAATCTACCACCAATAATGAAAAATCGACTAAAATAAAAAAATTGAAGATGTTTCAATAATTTGTTTAAAAATACACTATGTTTTTCAGTATTTTTCTAGTCTGCAAAAATGTTTTTTTTTAATTTTTTGACCATTTTCTGGTAAATTCTCACACAGGACATGCTAAAAAACAAATCGGGTTATCATTTATTAAAATCGGTTCAGTAGATTCAGAGATAAACTGTCCGCAATTTGAGAAAACGTTATTTTGAGAAAAACGCGTTTAAAATTATATGTATCGTTAGAGGCCATCCATAAATTACCTAAAATTCTTTTGCAAATTGAAACCCCACCATTTTTTTTATTTTAGACACTGTTACATACATTAGCACCAATGTATCTACTGGTCGTAACAAAAAACTGGACCCCACCATCCCCTTAAAGATTTACTTAATTTGTCAATGTCTTTTTACATTAATTGAATATTTTTTGAAAAATTTACTTTTATTTTTTACAATTGGTTGTAAATACTTTAGGAGGTGTTTTCTGAAGTCATAAGAAGTTAAAAAATACAATAAAACAAATAAAATTTTTTTAAATTCTAAAGTGTAGTAGTACCTTAAATTAATTTTATTCACGACTATGTATTTCAATTTAACATTTACATTATTTACTTTTAACGAAATGTGAAGAGAAGTTTAAATGTGAATACATATATATTAATTATACACCGAAATTCATTTAAATATTTTTTAAACGAATAAAAGTTTAGTAAAAAATAAACATCTATAACATCATTTCTAAAAAGAGACGTGTAAATGTTACAAATTATTTCTAAAGCCACATGAAAATATACGATATCAGTCGAAAGCTTGAGAAACGAAATACGATGCACGATCCAAAGGGAACATCTTATAGGAGTTGGAAGTTAAGGCAGCAGTGCGTCTTCTGGCGCCGGGAAGACGTTGACACGCCTCCGGATCTACTTAAACGTAAGAACTTATTCTAACAATACAATTTTACATATAGTATATGTGCAATTGTATAATTTACATTCCCTCAGGCTTCAAAATCTACAAAAAGTGGGATAGTAAAATTATCAGTAAAAAATCTCTTACTTTTATAATCTTTTCCAAGTAAATACAAAATTGTTTGAAAGGTATAAGAAATCTGATCATTTACATCAAATCGCGTCGTCAATCGAATAATAAATTCAGACGTGTCATCGGACCAAAGACGAAGGGTCTGAAAGTTGCGATGACGATTACGTGTAAATTCTCATCAGCGAGAAGCCGCGTGCCTTCGTACATTAAAGAGTCGCGTTCTTTTTATCGTTGTAACGCGCATTACTATTAATAAAATGTTTTAAATTCAAAAATATTAAAGTCTCGCGAAGTTTGCCGTAATTAGGCAAAAAAAGTTATTGTATTTTAATTATTTTGCTAAATAAATTGAGTTAAAAAAATAAGTTTTTTTATTGTAAAACGTAATACTGATTCTGAACTTATCTTTAAAGAGAAAACTATTAACTATTTAGAAAAACTTCACATAAACTATTCCCGAATGTGTCTGTTTCTATAGATAGAAAAACTGTTAATCCAATATTTTATACAGTTTCCGTTAAAAAAATCGAAAAAACATAATTGTTTCCAGATCCCATTTCTATATCTATATTTCATTTAATTATTATAATTCCTCTTAATTTTATAATAGGATAAATTGTATAAATAATAGTTTTACTACTTTTCGGGTCCGTGCGACTTTGCAAAATTTTACTTTGAATGTAAAATAGTATTTTAAAATCTATTTGAATTATTCACGATTTTGCAGAGTATTCCATACTGGTGCATATTATAAATGCTAATTTTCACCAACTTCTAAAGTTTCTCCTGTCTTCTTGTCTCTGATGCAGAAACATAATAGCAAATTACCACACAGCTGATGATATTTTAGGACAAAAGTCACTCTTTGAATTTATTATCATGGTTTTGAGATTTTTGCTTTAGGTCTTTAAAGCAATTGTTATTTGAAAGGTCTCATGAGAAGCTAGGGATTATATATCACGCTATACTGATAATATTAAATGTCATAGTGATCTATTGTTACATATGAGAATATATATTTTACATTAATGAATATGTATTTAACGGATCTTAACATGTGGATTTTAAATAATATTTCATTTTATGATTAGATCTAAAGAAAAAATTTTAATTTTTTAAATGTAAAATGAAAAAATATTTATATTAAATAGGAAAGTTTAATTAATATTTCTTATTTTTTGACGCTTTTTTCATAGATGCAAAGTGTACTGCTATTTTGCAATATTAAGTAAAAATTGTAATAAATATTTTAAAAAGAATTTCATTTTGTTTGTGCAATTAAATTTACTTTACTGCAAAGACTTGGTGACAAACAAATTAAAAAGGAAGTGTTCTCATTACCTAAATTTTCTTTCAAGTTAAATTTACTAATAATGAACCTATTTTAATTAACAGTTCTTTTAGTTTGCAAACATAACTTTAGGATATAAATTTTATTTGTTTAAAATATTCTTTTTTAAATATTCGTCTCAGTAATTTAGTTCATTATACTATAAAGGCAAAAAGAGATCTGACAGTTATCAAAGACTTATTTTTGAAAAATTTATGTACGATTAAAATACTAAATAATTTTATTAACGACGATAGATATATTTTTTCTTGATCTGTTGTTCTACGGTTTATGGAGTTCTGGGTGCACTTTAAGTTCTCGCATCGTCTAACGCACAAATTGACGACTGCACAAAAGTGTTCACTTGATACGGAATTTCTAGGATTATTGGATAATCGGGATTTCCATCTAATTTGTATGTGCCAGAAAGCACTCCCCTTGATGGTTTCGAATTTCCAGCCAATGGTCGATGATGATCTAGATGAAAATTTTTTACTCCATTGAGCTGACAAAGAAGCTAATTAAAATCGTTTGTATAACCATTAAAAACTGTTAGGTAAATAATAATAAAGTGATAATAAGAAATTGCCCATTAAACTATTTAGGTTGAGTTTTGAATTCAATAAAATTCCTTCAGAAACCGCTGTTTTAACTCTTTAATTTAAATTTTTAGATTGCTTTTTTCATAGACACTTTCTGAGCAACTTTACGATTTTCTATTAAAGACCGAGTGGAGGGCTGCAACTCACTCAGCGATAAAAACTTCGAGGATTGATTAGCGAGGACAAGCCTCGTCAAACACGGACACCTTGCACATGACGGGCCCTTCGAACTATATACCAGAGCAGGAACAACCATGAAGCTCGTGCTTCAAAGTCTATTTCTTTATAGGGCCCGCTGCCAAACAGAACATTATCAAATTTTTTAGAAAAATTATTTACAAACTACAACTTATAGTGACTTCTCTCGTGACTTGTAAATGTCTTATAAAAAGATTTATGTAAATTAATTTTAAATGTATTATATTAAATTGACTTAATTTTATTAATAGATACAATGAAATGTTTTTAGTAACATTTTATTCAGGTGTTTGACGCGAAACATAACCTCTACATATAAATATTTTCAAAATTACCAAAAGTATACTCTAAAATATTTATTGTAGTACGTACTTGTTTAATTGCAAATAAACATTTTTGAAATCATTAAAATATATTATATTGTTTTATTTGTAATTAGAATCTAATTTTGATATATTTCAAGATTGTTCAGTATATGTTTATAGAGCAAATGTCCCACAAATATCTACCATGGATATTTTAGGGATGTCTTAGATGAGGGAACTTTTGATATCCCAGGGACATCCCACGGATGTATAAAATATTCTCTGCATATCTGTGGGATATCCATAATTTTTTCGATATGTCCCAGAGATATCTATTTGCTGTACGGGAATATGTTCTAAACATTTTCTAAATTTTAATTATTGAATTAAAATTCGTCTGAACTAGAATCTGAGGGTTAACCAATTTTCTTCAGACGACCATCAATTTCTTGGACAATAAGCTTCATTTTTCCGTATATAATTTCGCACTATTGTGGATATCAACCTAAAAAGAACAATTAAACATTTTTTTATAATTTGAAGTCGTATTAGCAGGTACCGTGCCAAATTAGCTCTAACTATTCTTGACCCATGGGGGAGCAAGGAACCAATATTTCAATTTTTCCTAAATTTTCTGGAACAACGTGAATTTAATTGAAAATAAAAACGATATTCGTGTTTAGCAAGAATATAATACAGCGTAATTAAGATTACGTTGACATTTAAAAAAAACATATGTTTGTTAAAAATAAACTCCTAACTTCGAAAATGGTGGCAGATTGACTTCCAAGTTTTACTATCATCTGTTAGTGTTAAGACACGAAAATATCATGAATGAAGCGCGTTTTGAATAAGCCATTTAAGCATTACAGCCACTAACTATCATTGCCCTATCCTCCCCTACTTTATCTTTTGGACGTTTATAAGAAAATGTTTAATTTTAACACTGCAATTGTTTTAACGTTTAACATATTTCTTAGAATTCTTAAAATTTCGACATCCATTCTTACATTTGTGGTACGCTATCAGATTAAATTTTCTAAATATTATAAAAAAAGAATGAAATTAGTGTGAAAAATACTTAATTGAAGTATTATTGCTTCTGTTTGACGATAACTGTTACTATTTAGAAATATGATAGAAACCTATTTAAAAAAAAGTTTTATGAGAAATAGTATTCAATATTATGATTCGTTTAATTTACGAAGTAGACAGAAAATTTGCCAATAATTGTTAAATAATTATTATATAAGACTATATAAAAATTATGCATAATTTGTTAATATTTTTTTTAAATGACATTGAATAAATTGGGCACAATTAATTAAAATTATTGCAAAATTTATTTATTTTCTTACATTATTTTTTTGGTAATCAGAGTTCTTATGTTATGGCAGTTGCGCTCAGAAAGTATTCGCGCGCGTTTATTTTAGCTAGTAATTAAATTAATTGTATTGATGCAAAGAAAGAATATAAGAAACTTAATTTTTTCATTATATTTATAAAAATCTAACTTTATTAATGTGCAATTAAATAAATAATTATTAATAAACAAATAATATATTAATTTGAAAAAAGAAAAATATATTTAACTTGAAAGAAAGTGACCTAAGAAATTCCAGCTTTTGCAAAATAACGGTCACCCTAATGTTCAGTCATATATTTTTTAGTTATTTATTTGTACATTCCTCTTTTACCTTAATACTATCATTACCTCGTGGAAATTTTTTGAAATTATATCATATTTACTAAATTTTGCGTCTACATAACGATTGGAAATTAGGAGTAAAAAAAGGTAGTGAGAAAATTGACAATAACGTCGAGACATGAATGTAAATTTTCGCACAAATCTGTCTTTCAATGCCCGGAATCGATTAGCGCAATTTTTTGCAATTAAATTTGAAAGAAAACAGTCTAATCCAAGAACAAAAGAAGTCGACAACGACGAACGCAACACACGACGACAACAAACATTTGAGACAACGTCTCTATGAATCTCCCAACATTTTTCAAAGAAAGCAAAGACGAAACACAAAACAACAATGGAAGAGGACAAAACAAAAAAAACAGACGATACGTAACGAAAAAAAGAAAAAAGAAAACCATAACGAGGACGAAGACAAAAATACTAAGAAATTAGTAAAGAACGCTTTGGAATTACTCTTCTTCAACAACTGTGACAATGACAGTTGTAAAGAAATGAATGTGGATAATCTGGACTTTCGTGAAGTGGAAAAGAGTTCCGAGTGCCACAAATTTCTGAAATTTTTTTATCGCTTCCAAATTTATTTTTCAATTAAAAAATCCAAAAGTTTTATGTTGCTTCCAGTAATGAAACCTGAACTAAAATATATAAAACATACAAACACTGGTTTAACTAAATTAGAAAAAAATTTGAAAAATAAAATGGTTAGGGAGGGAATAATGGAGAGGGGGGTCGTTAAAAAGAAATTGTCTGTGAATGAAAAAGAGGAAAAAAATTGAAAAAAAATTGCGCAAGTAGAAAAAGAGCATAAAATAAAAATAGATAAGAAAGTTGACAATCAATTTAAAAGTTTAAAAAAGTAAAAAATGATTTGTAATTTTATAAAATGGAGAAAATTTTAAAATTATTAAATGCTCAAAAGTTATATCATATTTTATTATATTTAACCTTAAACTCCATTTTCGTAAATTTGTTTCTGTCTTATTATAATATTTCCCTTTTTAAAAATTGGTTAAATTTTTAATTAAATATTTAATAAATGTTATCTAATATTGCATTCTTGATATATTGTGCCCCACCGAAATTTCCACACGAGAAATTTGGCTTGAAGGTGAATTTGCAAATAATGGAAAATAATCTAGAGGTGATTGTATTAGCTGAAAATCAACGTTCCAGAACAATAAACAGTTGCGTTTGATCAAGTGTAGTTTGCGTGTGAATGCGTATACAAAAATTGTGAAAAAGAAGCATCTCGGAGCGATCGTTATTTTTTTTTTTGAAACGCAATGACTATGGAAGTCTATAACGAATCGGCTGAAGTTGTAAAATACTCTTTTAGAGTGCAAGAGCTTTCGATTGTCCCTTTGTTTGTCATGCATTGAATGGCTGTTTGGATGGATTAGTGCACCTGTATATGCTATTCACACACATTCAATTATAAGCCGCATAGTCGTCAATTCCTATTTCCGTTTATGACACATTTTTCATAGTATTCTGCCAGTAAAACTTTTTTTCATTTTATCACATTTTCATAAATACCTGAACGAGAGTCATAATCGAGAATAATGTGTGAATATTGACCAGTTTATAGTCTTGTTAATTGAACATAAAAACTTGATTGGTATTGATTGACATTAAAAAGGTGTTATCTCGTGGTAATAAAACACTTTTCTTAAATAATATTTGTTTATTAAGTGTTTATTTACTCGAGAACAGTCAATTAACAACACAGAAGTAAATTTACCTAAAATTCAAGTGAAGTTTAAACTGTAAATTAATTACTGTAATTAAAGTAAACTGACGAAACGTTACGAAAAGCAAGACAAAAAAGACCACAATAATTAAAACAATGAGAGTGACGATGATGAGGACGGAGACACAAATACTAAGAAGTTAGTAAATGATGCTTTAGAACAACTCCTATTTTTCAACAACTGTGAATGTGTAAATGGGTAAAAAGATAGGAGGACTGTTAAAAAGCAATTAAAGGGAAAATGTTTACAGGCTCGACAGTGTTGGTGTGTCAATAATTTTTTATTTAAAAACTCCAAAAGAAATTATTTCGAAATAATTACTGGAGAGTTCTTTCAATGCCTGTTAACCCATTAACGCCCAAATGTCCAACATTTTTTATTGAAATTCAAGGTAAGAATTCTTATTCTAAATAATGATTAGACTTTTTAGAACCGTTCGATACTAAGGGGTATTAAGGTCCGCTCTTTCAGAATCCGGGGTCAAAAAAGCATTTCAACAATCAGGGAAACCAATATGGCGTCCAAAATGGAGAAGATACTGAAAAAATTGCAGGTTTTTTTTTAAACACGCTTCTTACATCAATAAGATTTTTTTGGACGTTACTCATGTATGCTATAGTTAGATATAATAGTTGTACTTTCGAACTATGTACAACAACTTAAGAATTCAAGATTGTGGATCTAAAATGGAAGAAAAATCAGTGCAAAATACTTGATTAATAGCAAATGTATCATCAATATTCATAACTTGATTTAAATCACCTCAAAATGACTTCTCGGGGGATTTTCGGGGTCGCTGATTACGAATATGAAGTTCAATTTTTAAAATTAAAAATGTCGGATGAAAATATTTGAAAATCGATTAAAATAATAAAATTGCAAGTAATTACTCACTCGAAGGATTTTAGGGTAGCTGATTACGAATATGAAGTGCAAATTTTTAAAATTCAAAATGGCAGAACCAATATGGCGGTTGAAAATATTTCAAAATAGATAAAATTGCTTGGAATTACCCACTAGTTGGTTTTTGGGGTCGCTGATAACTTGCTTACAACTATTAAGACGGAAACAGGGGGATAATTTGAAACCAAACAAATGAATAAAATACAAATATTCTTCAAAGCATGCAGACATCAACTATACAGTCAACTAAAAGAATGAAATTGTGTAAATATATCCCACACATCCACTTTGAATTTTAAAAATTGTAATTCATATTCGTAATGACCGTTCCCGAAAACCCTCAAGTGAGTATATTCAATATATTCAATTTTATCGATTTTTAAATATTTTCATCCGCCACTTTGAATTTTAAAAATTATTGCACTTTATATTCGTAATCAGTGACCCCGAAAACCCCAGAGTGAGTTATTTCATGCAATTTCATGATTTTTATCAAATAAATATTTTCATCCGCCATATTGTATCCGACATTTTGAATTTTAATAATTGCACTTCATATTTGTAATCTGCGACCCTGAAAACCTCCGAGTGTTTAATTCCGTGCAATTTTATTGATTTTTAAATATTTTCATCCGCCATATTGGATCCGCTACTTTGAATTTTAAAAATTGCATTTTATATTCGTAATCAGCGGCCCCGAAAACCCTGAGTGAGTAATTCCATGCAATTTTATGGATTTTAAAATATGTTCATCCGCCATATTGGATCCGCTATCTTGAATTTTTAAAATTGAACTGCATATTCGTAATCAGCGACTCCGAAAACTACCGAGAAGTCATTTTCAGGTGATTTAAATCAAGTTTTGAATATTGATGATACATTTGCTATTAATCAAGTATTTTGCACTGATTTTTCTTCAATTTTGGATCCGCTATCTTAAATTCTTAAGTTGTTGTACATAGTTCGAAAGTACAACTATTATATCTAACTATAGCATACATGAGTAACGTCCAAAAAAATCTTATTGATGTAAGAAGCGTGTTTAAAAAAAAACCTGCAATTTTTTCAGTATTTTCTCCATTGTTGACGCCATATTGGTTTCCCTGATCGTCGAAATGCTTTTTTGACCCCGGATTCTGAAAGAGTGGACCTCAATACCCCCTAGTACCGAATGATTCTCAAAAGTCTAATCAGTCAGGATAAAAATTCTTACCTTGAACTTCATTCAGAAATTTTGGACATTTCGGCGTTAAGGGGTTAAATACCTGTTTCAAAGCTTAAAAAAGGGTGTTTTTCAAAATTTTTTTATGAGTACAGTTTTAAATTATTGTTGGCAACTACTATACGATTTGATTAAGCGAGTTTTAAAGAGTAAGAAAAATTTTTATTTTCCATTTTTTTTACAAAATGGGGGCTGTAGGATTCAGTAAACAGTGCTAAGTTTTTTTGTAGACCTCTGCGGCGAGCAGCAGAAGTACCTTACATCGGCTTTTGGAATCAAAAAAATTTTTTTCATGAACTACATAAGATTATCTAGTGAAGTACACATGATTATAATTTTAGATTTTTTTTGAAAGAATTGTGAGACTTACAAAAAAAATCGTATTTTTCAACCAAAAAAATCGACTTTAATTATTCATAAAAAATCCTGTTCATCAATTTGAAAAATCATGTGTATTTCACTAGATAATCTATCTAAGAAGCTACAGTTAAATTTTCAGGCCAATCAGACAAAAACTTTTCGAGTTCTACTGCTCGTCGATTTGCAAAACATGGTTTCGAGCAAGACGCGTTTGAAGTTAAAATGTTCTATTTTACCAATCAGGAATTGATCCAGAAAAATTAAATTTAAGAACACTTTCAAGTTGTTTTCATGCAAAGACGTTTTTGATTATCAATCTAAGAATGTCATAGTATATTTTAAGCTAATAAAAAAAATATTGTTTTAAAAAAAATGCATTTAAAATTAAAATTTTCTATTTTTACTATTCGGAATTTCTCTAGAAAAAATTTTTTTTAAAAATATTTCCAAGTTGTTTTCATGCAAGAACGTTATAGATTACACAGGCACACAAAAAAAAGTCAAAACCCAGAGGTCACACCCCCCTATCCCCATGTTTTTGGGGTCGCTGAAACCGAATATGACCATGAAAAATTTTTTTCTGTATCCCTTTGCCGAAAGTACTGTCTTCCCGGTCTGATTTGGCTCCGGGAATAGCGACTTTTGTGGCCGGCTCGACAGACCCAACGAGCGCTCTGATTGGTTACAAGAATTTCAACACACGTACATGTAAGCATAGCAACCACACAGACACGTTACTTACAGAGCTCACGTTTTGAAAACAACTGACAGTCATCAAAATAATGCATGAAATTTCTTATTTTCTTTTATTATTTTTTAAATATTTATTTGTAAAAGAAAATTTCTTGTTTACTATTTTTTAAATTTTACTTACAATTATTTTTTACTTATAATTTTTTTTTCATGCCCGCCCCGACCAGCTAAGTCTCGGCTTCGCCTCGACTTTGCAAAAGTCGGGCGGGCAACTTATTCAGCTATTTTATTATTCAAACAATAATTATTTAACGTACTTTCGGCTGGGGATACAGAAAAATTGTATACGACACACGGCCAGAAATTTGGATACCCTAGCGGGCGTGATATATAAAGCCTCGGCCTTATATATCACGCCGGCCAGGAAATCCAACTTTCTGGCCTAGTATCGTAATATACTATTTCATCGGCTATTTTCCCGCTACTACCCCCTTACACCTGCTCCCGGGGGTTGGAATTTCAGTTTAAAAAAAGTGGAGTAGGGTGTCTATTCCTATGTTTTTTGGGTCGCTAAAACCAAAAAAGAATACCAAAAACAAATTCTTCCCTTCAAACCTACGTTTTTTGTGTCGCTGAAACCAAAAAAGACTACCAAAATCAAATCCTTTCCACCCTCAACCCCCTGCAATAATTTTTCAAAATTAATATTTTATTTTCAATTCCCCAAAAATCGGTCAGTCTTATATGAAAAAAATTATTGCAGGGGGTTGTAGGGGGTTGGGGGTGGAAAGGATTTGATTTTGATAGTCTTTTTTGGTTTTAGCGCAGCGACCCAAAAAACGTAGGTTTAGACACCGCAATCGACTTTTCGTGAAAATTCGAATTTCGACCCCTCACCCTGGGGTTGTAGGGGGTTAAGAGAGGGAAGAATTTGTTTTTGGTAGTCTTTTTTGGTTTTAGCGACCCAAAAAACATAGGAATAGACACCCTACTCCACTTTTTTTAAAACTGAAATTCCAACCCCCGGGAGCAGGTGTAAGGGGCTGGTAACGGGAAAATGGCCGATGAAAAAAATTTTCATGGTCATATTTGGTTTCAGCGACCCCAAAAACATTGGGATAGGTGGGTGTGACCTCTGGGTTATGACTGTTTTTTTGTGTGCCTGTGTTATTAATCTAGGGATGTTGTAGGGTAAGTCCGGGGGAGATGGCCATACAGGAGAGATGGCCAGTTGAAATATTTTACAGAATTTGTTGATAAACATCACTTATTACGAGTTATTCTTTAACCTTTTGTGACTACTAATAAATGTAAACAACAAATTGTTGAAAAATAATGAAATTGTAAGCGTTTTCCTTCTACATTCTTTTGCATGGGTCCAAAATAACACAGGTCAACAAAAAAAGACTAACTTTTTTTATGAGATATCGGAATGGTTTCCGATGTATTTTTGGACGCTGAACACGATCTCGACTTCCAAAATTGCCCATCACGTCATGATTTTGAGAAAAGTGGGGGTAAAGACCCCAAAAACGCTTTTTTGAGGATTTTCAACATTTTTTTTCTCTTTAACCTGACGTGCTAGAGACTTCCACAAGGTCTTAAATTAAAGCTTGTAATGTGCACTAGAAGACCCATATCCATAAAATAAAAAAAATTAAGATTTTTTTAAAAAATGGGGTTGAAGACACTAAAAAATGTGTGTTTTTGGATTGATTTAATAGACTCCTTGCAATTGCTTGGATTCGCTTGAAAACGGTTACTCGAGGTTTTTGAGGTCGCTGATTACAAATCGGATATTAGTTTTCAAACATTCAAAATGGCGAATTCGTAATCAGCGATCCCAAAAACCCTGGAGTAACAAACTTTTAAGCGAATCCAAGAAATTCTTCATTTTTATATCTGCCATCTTGGTTCCGCCATTTTAAATTTTTAAAAACTAATTTTGGATTCGTAATCTACGACTCCAAAAACCCCGAGTAACAATTTTTAAGCGAATCCAAGCAATTGCATGAAGTCTATTAAAGCAATCGAAAAACACACCTTTTTGGTGCCTTCAACCCCATTTTTTAAAAAAACTTCTAATTTTTTTTTTATTTTATGGATATGGGTCTTCTAGTGCACATTACAAGCTTTAATTTAAGACCTTGTGGAAGTCTCTAGCACGTCAGGTTAAAGAGAAAAAAAATGTTGAAAATCCTCAAAAAAGCGTTTTTGGGGTCTTTACCCCCACTTTTCTCAAAATCCTGACGTGATGGGCAATTTTGGAAGTCGGGATCGTGTTCAGTGTCAAAAAATACATCGGAAACCATTTCAAAATCTCATAAAAAAAAAGTTAGTCTTTTTTTGTTGACATGTGTAATTTGAGAATTTCAGATTTCTTATTGCTATATATTGTTATTTTGTAACGGATTTTTAATTTGAAGTTTTATTGAGTAGTGCATAACCCACACGCTTCGATATACCCAAAAAATAAATGGAAAAATTATTTTATTTATTTAATGTTTTGATGTTTAATTTTGTCATGTATTATTGGGTGAGATGGCTATTAATGACTTTCATTTAAAATTTTTTATGTTAATGTTAGATACTTAAGAAATATTAAACAAAAACAAATTTAAAATGTCCGAGAACAAAATAATTGATCTAATTGACATTAGAGATGGAGTTATATTTGTAGGTTGAGTCAAATGTTACAATCAAACAACATTGATTGAAGGTTGGATTTGAAATTTTTGGCTACATAAAAACTGCACTCAATCCCATGATAAATGTTCAAAATGTGACCAGAATAAGAGAAAAGTAATTTGAACGATTAAAAATTAAGTTTAAGCTAAAAGTAAAACATTATAAACATTGGCCATCTCTCCCGCACACATGTGGCTATCTCACCCGGACATTCCGGGAGAGACGGCCAAATGCACTTTTTACAAAATGTAAATTTTGAGATTGTTCTTATGAAAATATTTTATTTTATTTTTCATTTCTTTAAAGTTAAGTGTTCAATGTTTAATTATCAATAAAAGTTTAGACATAAATCGCTTTTTTATAATTTTTACAGTACTTTAAAAAAAAACTATAGCCATCTCCCCCGGACTTACCCCAGTATATTTTAAGCCAATAAAAAAAATAAAAAATTCCAAACAGGTTTAACCCCTTAATGGGTTAAAGGCGAACCTTTCATAAGGTAGCGTCTGATTTTCCGACAGCTGTTTTTTATATTTCCCAGCAATCTCGTTATAATGTTTTCTACTAGACAAGTGGATACGTTTCAAGAATCTCAGTTACAGCAACTTCTCTTGCCTCAAGTACAGTCATACGTCATCCCACTCTCACGATTCTCTCAATTGAGAATTAATTTGCTTTCTAACTTTTATTTTGTATTAAGTACCCCATTCTTTAATAATTTTCTATTTTTGTTCAAATGAAGGATATCTATTGCGCAATTAAATTGGACTTTAATAAAATTATAATAGCCCGTTACTGTAACAATTTAATATTAAGAAAACTATTATCTTAAAAAAGTATAATTTAAATTACGTATTTTGATAAAATTTTTTTTAAATTATTCAGAAATGGACGTGTGGTGTGTGGTTTTGTAGATGTCTACATGTCGAACACAATTTGCTGTAACTACAATTATAAAGCGCTGATTCATCTAAAACACAAAATTCAAATAGATTTAGTTAAATTATATTATAAAATAGTCTTTAATTGAAGGATTCGATGACAACCACTCAAATTCAACATTCCACTTCCGCAAAATTGTTTGTACTTTTTGAGAGATCGCGGTCACCGATTTGCAAAATGTTGTTTTGAAAAAAAGGGTTTAAAGTTTTAACTCACTAGATTACATAAACGAACGTTTTTCTATACTACATCACTCACACGAGACAACACAAGACTTGTTTATTCTAAGACCCTAACCTTTAAGAATTTATACACAAAATCTATGTTTTTAATTACAACTAGGGTAATTGTCCTCTTAATTTAATGACTGAATCGTTTGAATTAATCTAAAAAGTTTGTTTGCACATTAAATTTTACTTTAACAGGATCGCCAATTTGATTGTTCTTCAAAAATTAGATTTTGAATTATGTATTAATCACTCATCAACTAACACGGAGAAAAAGGAATTGTTAAATCTACTAATTAATTGTTAATATAGAACTAGCAAATCTGATTTGTTGTTGCAACAATTTTTTTTGTTCTACAAACAAATTAATTGTTATCACAACAATTTTGATTTGTTAGGAGAACAAAAAAACTGTTTCAACAACAAATCAGATTTGCTAGTTCTATATTAACAATTAATTAGTAGATTTAACAATTCCTTTTTCTCCGTGAATGTTAAAACAACTAGACATTTTTTGTGGGTAAATAATAATTATGTTACCTATGTATGATTCTTAGGATATTTTTTTATTTATATAAAATATTGCAAATACTATTATCTGTTTGTAATATTTATTTCTTTAATATTATAGTCAACTTATTGTGGAACTGTCAAAAGAATGAAAATTTTAGCCCAAAACCTCCAGTTACTTTTTAATTTTTTTAATATTTGATAAAGAATTACTAAATTCGAAAGTCTAGACCTGTTGAAAAAGTTTTGTTTTATCAATTACTGTATGCTATTACAAGCCTATCAGACAAAGTACATCACAAACTGTAATCGAGGTACTTGCTTCTGTCTGGTAGAATGACGATGTCCCTACTAGACGCCTGCAAAGTTACTTTTCGCAAATTACGTTTGTCAACAAGAGCTAATTGCCTTTAGCAGTATTGCTCGTCTATGAAGAGACTTCTAATTAACGTGATGGAACCTCACTGAATTTAATTATTTGTCCACAGTCAAATAAGAAACATTTTCTAAACAATTAAATATATACCAGTTATTAGTTCATTAATTAAATGATAATTATTTTATCACTTGACAGTTTACGGTTAAGTAACTATATTAACACTGTATTAAATATTCTTGACATATTTATCATTTTTGTAGTTAATTTAAGATGTATAATTTATCTGTAGTAATTGTATTATTACTTGACAAATTGTGGTTATACTATCGCATTGTTAGAAATACCATCACGAAAATGGGTCTTAGTAGAGAAAGCGGATTTTAATTTTTATTGAAGAAAGTCTCTTATTGATAATTGCATAGTACTGACTGTTCAAATCCCTTTCAAATTTATCCTTAATTCAAGGGTATCTTGCTTGGCATATACTGTAACCTGTAAGGGTAGTAGTGGATTTAACGAGCTACAGGAATCAAGATCCCAGCTTGTGGCGGTTTAGTATTTTGGCTCTCTCGCAAGATACTCCAGCTTTTCCGTATCAACGAATAACAAGCACGATTCACCGCTCACTACTTCAGGTTTAAATAAAATTTTTTCTTTCAAAATTGACTGGATTTATCGGGTTTGATTGGAAATGGATTTATTAAAATTTAAAACAACTTAAACAAAATTTTGATACTTCAATTACAATGGTTCTGTTTCCAAATAATCAAATTATTATGGGAACTGATACAACTTTAGTTTGAATTTATAGAATACATTTCTATGTAACAGATTTAGATTTTCATCAAGTTTGCAGAAATAGTATAAGATGCAATACTCATGAAAGGTTACAACAATCTTAGCTTTTATATTCTGATCGTCAATTTTCTATCGCTTTTCTTCTGAATAAATTCTTCCTTTCAAGACTAAATTTTAGATAGTTAGCCTTTGAAGCTCCTCGTTGAGTAATCGACCTCACCTCTCAAATAAATAATAAAGTGGCCACCACCAATCTAATTTAGGGAACGAGGAACTCTAATTGATTAATGCATCAAAAGCTCATTTCAGATGTTATTTATTTTATTCCGTACAATTATCTTAATTTTCAAATTATATTTTTTCCTACTTACAGAATATAAAAAACTATGAAATTAAATTTACTGTCAATACCCAAGTAACGTTGCTCTATAACTATCGAATTACACAAAATTAAAAACGATCACATTTTTTCGGCTTAAAAATGATTAAATAATTCATTTTTATGAACCATGTAAAACTCTTAAAAAAAGAAAACCACTTTTATGTTCAACTATGAAGTACTAACTTCAGTTATAACTTTACACTCTTCAGACTTTGAAAGACTTCGTAACGAGGAAAGCATATTGTACAACAATTTTAATTTCTTCGAAAGTTCTCGATCGAAATTGGTTATTAATTTACGATATGGTAATATTTGACAAAATTTGAAATACTATTAATAAATTATTTATCAAATAATCCTACTGGATATAATTAATTACTATATACTTTTGGTATAAAATTTCATATAGACAAATTATTAAATCATTCTAGTTATTTAAGAAAACCAAACTTAAATTAGTTTTTGTATAGTGATCATAAAACATTTCATGACAAACTCCAATTTTTGATTTTGTCAATTATCTCCGACGTATGATTGATAACGTATTGGATTTTTTTTCAGAAACTGATTGCACTTTTTGTTCAGTTTATATTGTCGTGAATCACTTTTTCGCGTGTCAGTAAAGAAAATATTCTTCACTATGTATTGCAGTTCGTTGGCCTTTCAGAACTTTTAAATTCTCTTTATGTGAATGCAAAAACGAAGTTGTAAAAAGAAAAATGCGTATGCACCACTAAAATATGTCTGGCATGAAATAACAGTAATAAATAAGCTAATAATGTTGAAAATTACACATATATAACCTTTCTTCTTGGAAACATTTTTTCTTTTATTAGTATCTTTTGCATTATGCATTTCTTTATTATTTGAGCATTGTTGTAACAATATGGGACGGACACACAAGTGATTTCATTAGGGTTCCGTCACTACACCTATGGTGTACGGAACCCTAAAAATTAATATATACCGCTGCAGCCGTACTGATAATTCCCGACGGTAGTATATATTAATTTTTTTTATTCCTTTCGCAAGACAAGAAATACTTTTTTTTATTTTTGTCTGAGTATCTAATTTTTTAGTTATAAGTATTTCAAAAATATTGCATTTTAAAAATTTTACTTATTTTCAATATAACGTTCACAATTTAAGGGGATTAGAAAAAGGTCACAAAATGACAGAATAAAATATTCACTCGAATAAGAAAAAAAAGTAAATAAATACATTTATTTTTTTTATTAATACAGTAATAATATTTATGATGAATGTTAAATACAGTATAATAACAGTCAAAATTTCTCAAACGGATAACCTAAAACTTTTATTTTTAACTTTAAATAAATTTTTTACTCCTAATGTGATTAAAACAATTTCCTGAAATTATTAAAGGAAACTGTTTTCGGTCAAAGAAATAACAATTTAATTTTTTTCATAATAAAATCGTAAATAAGACGTTCTTTTTATCGAAATTCAGATGACCGATTTAAATATAAAATAAGTATTTTTTTCTACAAATATGAGCGTTGTGAAAAAATGTCATTTATTAAAAAGTAAGTTAAATAACAAAAATTATTTTGTGCAACACCTGTAAGGAAAGTAATACTTTGCATGCCTGTAAAGTAGGCGCAAAACAGTACTTTGCTGCACTAGTGCGGCAAAGTTCTTAAACTTTTGGGTTTTTTGGTGATATACATAGGTATTTGTTTTCTATTTGTAGAATACCTGTTTATTACAGTAATATACGCGTAGAAAACCACGTATATTACGTGCGGTAACATAGGTTCCAAACCCTGCTAAACAGTACGTATGTTGGCGTCAACTAGCGTTTCCAAACAGCTTTTTTTTATCAAAACCAAAAGGTGTTGCACAATATACTATTATTATGAAGTTTTGTAATAAAAAAAATAATTAGTAAAAATAAGAAGAAAAACCGAGTTTTTAATTTTAAATGGGTGACACGCAACGCGGGAAAATGACTCGTTCATCGCAAGGCAATCTGGGTTGATAGAAGCACCTGAGAGTCGACCAATCAGCGATCGGAGACAGATGGATACACGTGATACAATTCGGTGTGTTGTGCGGTGCACATTTGTTTTGTGACACCGTTTAATGCCATGTGATGATAAAAACATCTGAGTGATTTTGACTAAAGTTCACGCCTGATTCTTTCTGTGTTTCCGATTTATCCAAGAAATATAGGAATAAGGATTTTCCCAACTTCTTGGATTTCTCGTTCGTTTTTAATTTTGTTGGAAAGTGAGAAGTTCCAAAATTGAGTAAGTAAACATAACCTGCATTAATAATAAAAAGGCACATGTGTTACCGGCTTTTTTTATCTCGTCTATAACAGGAATAAATTATTTCGCCCGTCATGAAAAATAAAAGTTGTAAAAACTGACAAAATAGCAATGATAGATTATTTCATCCGTTTTTAGTTTTTTCATTAATCTTAATGGGAACTAAATATTAAGAATTGAGAGACCGGATTAAAATTTTAATATATACCTATGTGGATCACAAGAAGACTAGAGACAGAAGGTAAAACTTCGGTAGTGGGGGTATGGCAATGCTGAGTCGCTCAGCTGATGTATGGTCAGGCATTTACTTTCAAAAAAAATTTTCGCCGCAGTAGACCAGACGGACATCTGCGCAATCTAACACACGTAAACACGGGAAAATATATTCTATACAAATACAATATGAAATATAAGTGTTTATATTTTCAAACATCTTATAGTTATTAAAAAAACGTTTTAAAAACAAAAAAATGTGTAAACTGTAGCATGAAGTGTATTAAAAGTTAACAAAAAGTAATAGTCATAGTGTTGTGTTTATCTTTCTTCTTGTTACAACTTTTCACACAGCACGTTTTCGGAATTTTTAACTATTTGAATAACACTTAATTTAATAATCACTCACATTATTTCTATATATCCGTTATGACACACATTGTCAATTCGATTGCACCGCGCCGGCGACTTTTCGAAACGAAAAACGCCTGGTTAAAGAAAGGTTCTTGACTCATCCCCACTACCGAAGTTTCACCTCCTGTCTCTAGCCTTCTTGGTGGATCATTTTTTTAAAACTTTCATTAAAGAGTTATAAATTTTTTTCTGGCCTTTGTACGTGATTCTTGTCATATTTATCTATGTATATATGTTTATGTATAATTGATCTTGTCATGTTTTTTCGTAATTTTTCTCTCTTCCCTCTTAAGATAATTTTTAAACAATGTATTATTAATCGATTCTTTTCCTTTTTTAATTTACAAAGTAATTGTTCGTTTATTATATTTTATCTTTTTTAACAGTCTAAGGTTTCTTTATATAAAATTGATTTGTGGCTTTCTGCAAGCATGTATGATTTTTACTCAATTAAGGCTTTAGTTTACACCTTATAAATATACTCAAATTATCAATACGTTGAAGGTTAATTTAAAGTTCTGTCTTCATCGTTTGACATTATCAATAATTGAAATTTTGTAAAATTTAATTAAAAATAATTTATTTTCTTCAAGTATTTTATTTCAATTTTCGAAGATTAACGTTTAAATAATTTTAATTGAAAATTTTGGAAATAATTGAATTCTTAAAAACTTTAATGAATAATCTTCAAGTGTAAATTCAATGAAAATTAATGAAAATTAGGATATAAAAATAATATAAAAATATTTTTGAAAAACGTAATTCTCTAAATATTGCGTTCTAATTTTTTTAAATTAAATTATTTTCAATAATTTCGATATTCAAAATTTTCAATAATTCCGAAAATTCAAATACATACAAAGAATAATAACCAACTTTATCCTTTCTCAATTTTTTTGTAGATACTAATAAAAATATAAAATATATTATGTTACAGAGGCTGCAGTTCACTGTTCTTTATTCTCAGGTCCTGATAATAAAACCGTATTTAAAGCAGCAATGCTTTTAATATTTAAAGCTACCAAGCAAAGGTGCCGTCAAAAGTTGAAGAAAAATGAGGACAAGAGTGGTAAACTCGAAAAAAAGTGAATGAAGCTATAGCAAATATTTCTTCCCTCTTGGGATCCGATTGTGAATCATACGGTTCTGAAGGCGACGTCGAAGATCTGGAAGACGATTCGACATCAGATCTGGAAACAAATTCATCATCAGATCTGAAAGAAGAAAATTTTAATTAATGCTAAGGACTGCTATTCTTTTTTTTATTTCAAGCTTTCGTGTTACCAAATTTTTACCTTTCTATCTTCGACTTGTTGAATTCTTTATTCGATGTTGTGCTGTAAATAAATTTATAATTTTTTATAACCTGTTTACGTAAGTTTAAATCTTACTTACTTGTTTCTGAATTCACGTTCTCGGTGAATTTCATTCGAATTTTTATCGAACTTGTTCCTGCGTCATTTATGTGATGAAAGTTACCTTTCGTAAATTTTTTCATCGCTGATGAGTTATGAAAAAACATTTTAATGTTTTTTGAAATTCGTATATATATATTACCTGTGCACTTGACTTTTAACTTCAAGACATTTTATGCTTTATTCGCTACTATTCTGTTAAACAGAATAATTTATTGATATTATATTCAAAATTTCGGATAATTATTATATTTTCAACATCTTCAACTTTGCGATTGTTATTAACATAATTAAGTATTATAGTAGCCTGCGATTAAAAGACGTATATTTTGTTATTTTAATATTTAATATTTTGTGATTTGTATCAAACGATTTCAAACTGTGATATTTTCGATACGTTTAAATTGATGCAATTTGTACAACAAAAACCTTTTTTTCGAAAAAAATAAATTTTTATTTGTTTATAAATATTGTTTATTATTTTAGCTATTTTCATGTAAATAAATTATTTTTATAAATTAAAAAAATCAGACATGTAGGGCGTGCAGCCTGCAGGCACGTGGGTGCCTGTCAACAGGGGCTGGCCATATGGCTAACAATGGCGCGCACAAGTGCCTGCGTTATAGCCTGCCCGTCGGTCCTATCAATCGGCCCACGAGCTAGCTCTGGGCCGGCCATAAGCCAGGCATTTTGCTATCTGGGTACAACCCATAATAAGCTCTTTACTTACCCGCAGAAACTTTCTAAGACTGACTTTAAGACTCCACTTCAGACTGCTGTTCATGTTTCCGCTAAACTTCTCTTTGCATAGAAAACAAAGAGCTTTTCTCACAATATATAAACTTATGATCGACACTACCATCATTATAAACATCGTGTCATCGCCAGCATCAAAAACGTTTTATTGACGGAAAGTTTTTTACAAGAATTGTGTAGAAAGTATTTTTTAAAATTTAATTTTAAGTTTATTTAAAAATATTATCAAACAAAAATGAACAATAACATCAACGACAGAAAACCCCAGATTTAAAAAATACAAAAATGTAAAAAAATTGAAAGGGTAAATTTCAGAAAGGATCCTTTCAAAAAAAATTAATTTGACAAAAATTAATCAATTTGAATTGCGAGATGATTTTGATGATAATTATGAAGAATTAACTTTATCAGCAAGTACTACTAAGTGTAATTCGTTGCTGAAAATTTTTAATGTAATAGACCTTCATTCTTTTTTTCTTCTTTTATTTACGACACAAGCAATCCAAATTTAATGGAGGTTAAATCTTTCTTTGCATGCCCGAAATCGGTTAGCACAATTTTTTGCAATTGAATTTGAAAAAAACGGTTTAATCCAAAAACAAAAGACGTCAACAACGATGAACGCAACAGACGACAACAAACATTACATGACAAAAAAGACAAACGAAAAATACAAAACAGGAAGAAACGAGACAAATGGACTAGGAAGAAGAGGAGTGAAAATTATTTAACGAAAAACAACAGAAGACAAATGTACGAAAATTTAGAAGAGTCATACCCAGCACAGAAAATAACTGAACTGAAAATATGTCAGAAAAGTGACTAATTACACAGGTCAACAAAAAAAAGACTTACTTTTTTATGAGATATCGGAATGGTTTCCGATGTATTTTTGTACGCTGAACACGATCCCGAATTCCAAAATTGCCCATCACGTCAGGATTTTGAGAAAAATGGGGGTAAAGACCCCAAAAACGCTTTTTTGAGGATTTTCAACATTTTCTTTTCTCTTTAACCTGACGTGCTAGAGACTTCCACAAGGTCTTAAATTAAAGCTTGTAATGTGCACTACAAGACCCATATCCATAAAATAAAAAAAAAATTAAAAATTTTTTTTAAAAAATGGGGTTGAAGACACCAAAAAGGTGTGTTTTTGGATTGCTTTAATAGACTTCATGCAATTGCTTGGATTCGCTTGAAAATTTTTACTCGGGGTTTTTGGAGTCGTTGATTACGAATCCGAAATTAGTTTTCAAAAATTTAAAATGGCGAAACCAAGATGGCAGATGTAAAAATTAAGAATTGCTTGAATTCGCTTGAAAGTTTGTTACTCCAGGGTTTTTGAGGTCGCTGATTACGAATCCGCCATTTTGAATTTTTGAAAACTAATATCGGATTTGTAATCAGTAACCCCAAAAACCCCGAGTAAAAATTTTCAAGCGAATCCAAGCAATTGCAAGAAGTCTATTAAAGCAATCCAAAAATACACCTTTTTGGTGTCTTCAACCCCATTTTTTGAAAAACTTTTTAATTTTTTTTTATTTTATGGATATGAGTCTTGTAGTGCACATTACAATCTTTAATATAAGACCTTGTGGAAGTCTCTAGCACGTCAGGTTAAAGAGAAAAAAAATGTTGAAAATCCTCAAAAAAGCGTTTTTGGGGTCTTTACCCCCACTTTTCTCAAAATCCTGACATGATGGGCAATTTTGGAAGACGGGATCGTGTTCAGCGTCCAAAAATACATCGGAAACCATTCCGATATCTCATAAAAAAGTAAGTGTTTTTTTGTTGACCTGTGTTATGAGTTGCAACAAAAACGAATCCAATTTTTTTCTGTGAGGTAATAAACAAAGGGACAAAATAATTTTTCTACAAAAATGAGTTGAGATGAAGTCAAGAACAATTGATTTGAGACAACGACTTTATGAATTTAGTAACATTTTTGAAAGAAAACAAAGAAGAAACACAAAACGGACAAAACAGACGAAACATAACGAAAGAAAGAAAATAGACTACCATGACGGCAACAACAACTTAATATAGATGATGAGCAAAAAGACAAAAATACTAAGAAATTAGTAAAAGACGCTTTAAAACAACTTCTCTTCTTCAAAAATTGTGACAATCATAGTTTTTTTGAGAAAATTGTTATGTCCAGTTTAAGCAACTGCTTTATTTTTTAATTTTATTTTTAATTTTCTTTTTGATCTTTGAGAAAATTGTCTCTTCAACTTTAGCAAACCTCTTAGAACTTAAATCCGATTGATTATTGAAGAAACAGTTTTATGTCCTTAAACATTACTATATTGTTCGATGATAAATTCACTTTATAAACTGACCATAAACCGTTTACAATAAAGTTCAAATTTCTGTGGTATTGTATAAACTTATATGATAAATTGAATGCTTCTAAATAGATGGAACCATATATTGTAATAGAAATAAATAGACTTTAGTAAAGATAGATTGCGTAGTATTAGAAGCGATTCTATGGTTTTCGGGACTAGGAAAATCCGATCAGGAAACTGGATGGTCGCAATTCGAAAACAAGTAGTCGAATGAAGTACCTTCGGGACTTGGAGCTTTCGTGTGTTACTGTACACCGTCTCTAAGGCGCGATCTATCGTGCTATTGACCGCCTCTCCATTATCGGGTTAGTAATTCTCTAATCCGCTAACCACCTTTACTAACTCCAACACTTGCTTATGTTACCTTATCAGAACATTGAACTGCTTTCGGAAAAATTGTGGGTGACCCTCGTTTCCACGCACCCGAATCATGCGGTTTAAACAGAATTCTATAAAACTAACACGAATGTAAATATTTCTTTGAATTCAAAAGTTTGCTTTGGCAATTGATTATTTTAAATAGAGAAAACTTTCTGCTTAAAATCAAGCAAAATCTAACACTTTCAACAACTCAATAATAAGAAATTTAATTGAACAAATTTCGCCCTTTTTGGAGCCAATTAATTTTCTGTCCAGAGTTAGAAAAAATTTTACTTCATAAGATATGTTATAGAATGATATACATATATAGTGAATGTTGTAGACCTTATTGTTAAAATTGAGATAATATTTTTGTGGCCTTTGGTCTATTAAATAAGAACGGTGTTTTTGTTCACAAAAGAATTTTCATATATTTAAAAAATTCGAATTCGTCTATGCATTTCGTCGTGATATTACGACTCTTCAAGACTGTAAAAAATACATATGACAGATGAGAAGATTTCGTCGAGAAAAAAACAAAAATAATAAAATGTAGAAAAAAACATACCAGCATGAGAATTTCGAAATAATAATAATAAAAATGAGATTTTTGATCAAAACATGATATACAATCAAAAAACATAAAACATGAAAACAAAAATAAAAGATGACAAAAAAATCTTTGAGGTTAGAATTGATGTTGAGATTTTTGTTGTGTGTATATATGCATGTCACTAAATGTAAAAAACATAGAATAAACACTCAACATTAAAAAATAATAAACACAAACAACACATTATATAAAAAATACAATTAAATAAAAATAAAAATGTGTGGTGTAAAAAATTTGTGAACATGCTGTCATCTTATGGCATAGAATATTCTCCATAGAGGTAGGAGCGTGAGAACAAATTTTTGATGCGGTTATACACTGTGAGACAAGCTTAGTGTTTACGAAATACGGAGATTTAACAATTTCTATAATGCGCTAGATACGAAGATTACAGTAAGCGCGGATATTTAATTTTAAAATATAAGTATAATATACTAGAGTGCTAATTGAAACAATTTAAGGTACCTATAACATCATGGTAAATTATGGATAGTCCTTCGGTGTCAGTTCTAAAATTGATGGCATTTCCATTTTTTACAATGTGGTACATTTCAAGAATATTTCTTTTTCTAAAGTAATTAGCACTGTCTAATATTTTAATATTATTAGAGTTAAAATCAAAAGTATGTTTAAAATTATGTGCATGTCTGCATAATGCAGTTTTTGTGTGGTCTTTATTTTGAGAATAATTATGTTCATAGATTCTCTTCTTTAGTTGTCTACTAGTTTGTCCAATGTATACACTGTCACAATTTCCACATGGGATCTTATATACTACATTTGTTCTTTCAAATTTGGGGATTCTGTCCTTGGATGATGGTAAAAGAGAATTTTGGAATTTTTTAGTTATAGAAAAAATAATTGATATTTTTAATTTTTTACATAAAGTAGTTATTGCTTGTGAAATATAATCTACATAAGGTAAGACTAGGGTTCGTGATAAGTCAATATCTTGGGCAATTATATCATTGTTATTCTTATTTGTCAAGTAGGTTATTCTTTTTTCGATGTTATCTTTTATGAAATCATATGGAAAATTGTTTTCTTGTAATAATCGAAAGACAATGTCTATATTTTTATTAAGAAACTTTTCCTCGGATAGTGTGAAGGCTCTATCGACAAGAGAGAATATGATACCTCTCTTATGGTTTATATGATGGTTAGATAAAAAATTTAAAAGGCGACCAGAAGCATAAGGTTTCTGGTACCAGTCGGTTTCGATAAAGCCTTGAGAAAAAATTAATTTTAAATCAAGGAAGTTAATTTCGTTATTATTTGATGGTTCAAGTGTAAATTGTAGTGAGCCACCAATGGAGTTGAATGAGTTTAATAAGTTATTAGTTTGTCTTTTGTGTATACATATAATAGTGTCATCCACATATCTATAATAGAATTTTATATTAAGTGCTGTGTTGCTCAAAACTTTATCTTCGATATGTTGCATAACTATCTCAGACACAGTTGACGACAATGGAGAGCCCATGGGGGTCCCGAATTTTTGTTTGTAAAATTTAAAATTACATTGAAAGTAAGCATTACCCATACAGAATTTAATGGCTTGATCAAATTGATTAAATGTTAAAGTAGTATATGTTTTTAAAATTGGCCATTTATTTTTAATTAGTTCATATACTAATTCGGGATCGATGTTTGAGAACATGGAAACAGCATCTAAAGACACTAAAGTGTGTGTACGTGGAATTTTATAATGTTTTATTTCATCTAAAAGTTGGAAACTATTTTTTAATGTGTGTTTTGATTTGTTAGTAATGTTGTTTAATATAGAACCTAAGTATTGTGATAAATTGTATAGTGGTGAATTGATGAAAGAAGTTACGGGTCTTAGGGGTTTGTTGTCTATCCAAGATATTGACTTATCACGAACCCTAGTCTTACCTTATGTAGATTATATTTCACAAGCAATAACTACTTTATGTAAAAAATTAAAAATATCAATTATTTTTTCTATAACTAAAAAATTCCAAAATTCTCTTTTACCATCATCCAAGGACAGAATCCCCAAATTTGAAAGAACAAATGTAGTATATAAGATCCCATGTGGAAATTGTGACAGTGTATACATTGGACAAACTAGTAGACAACTAAAGAAGAGAATCTATGAACATAATTATTCTCAAAATAAAGACCACACAAAAACTGCATTATGCAGACATGCACATAATTTTAAACATACTTTTGATTTTAACTCTAATAATATTAAAATATTAGACAGTGCTAATTACTTTAGAAAAAGAAATATTCTTGAAATGTACCACATTGTAAAAAATGGAAATGCCATCAATTTTAGAACTGACACCGAAGGACTATCCATAATTTACCATGATGTTATAGGTACCTTAAATTGTTTCAATTAGCACTCTAGTATATTATACTTATATTTTAAAATTAAATATCCGCGCTTACTGTAATCTTCGTATCTAGCGCATTATAGAAATTGTTAAATCTCCGTATTTCGTAAACACTAAGCTTGTCTCACAGTGTATAACCGCATCAAAAATTTGTTCTCACGCTCCTACCTCTATGGAGAATATTCTATGCCATAAGATGACAGCATGTTCACAAATTTTTTACACCACACATTTTTATTTTTATTTAATTGTATTTTTTATATAATGTGTTGTTTGTGTTTATTATTTTTTAATGTTGAGTGTTTATTCTATGTTTTTTACATTTAGTGACATGCATATATACACACAACAAAAATCTCAACATCAATTCTAACCTCAAAGATTTTTTTGTCATCTTTTATTTTTGTTTTCATGTTTTATGTTTTTTGATTGTATATCATGTTTTGATCAAAAATCTCATTTTTATTATTATTATTTCGAAATTCTCATGCTGGTATGTTTTTTTCTACATTTTATTATTTTTGTTTTTTTCTCGACGAAATCTTCTCATCTGTCATATGTATTTTTTACAGTCTTGAAGAGTCGTAATATCACGACGAAATGCATAGACGAATTCGAATTTTTTAAATATATGAAAATTCTTTTGTGAACAAAAACACCGTTCTTATTTAATAGACCAAAGGCCACAAAAATATTATCTCAATGATATACATATATTGCAATAATATAAATGTGAGGTAATAGGGTAAGCTAAAGAAGAAATTTCAAATAATTATTCAATTTTAGGGGTTGGTAACTGTAACAATTTGAGAAAAAGTTAATAACAAAGTTAATATTAATGAAATATATTTTTAAAAGTGAACCGTCTGTCGAAGACAAAGGTTGGATCCAATTTTCAAAAATGGAACGAAGGAACAAAAGTTAGGACCAAAACGGGAATTCCATGACGATTAATTCGGGCTTGTGTAACAAGTGGTTTTCAGTAAGTTGAGAAGCTGACGAGGAAATTCTTCAATAAATTATATTTGATCAATATTATAGGCAGGTAATAGTGTATGGATTCTGAAGAAAAGGAAACAATTGTCTAAAATTTGAAATAATATCTATAGTAACTTGACGATTACCAACTAAATGAACTTCATTATTTTTATTAACACAGTTAATTGCAGCGGGAAATTACTTATAGCCAATTTCCAAATTATTATATTTTTCTTTTTAAATTTGAGAAATGTGTAAAAGTTACTTTTTAATACATTTCTTAAAAATTTAGAATCAATGTTTAATATTCATAAAATATTTATAATACTTTCTTATATTATGAGAATGTTATAAACTTGAAATGTAATTTTCATTGCAGTTTGAAGTCACATCCACCGCCAGCACCATCATCAATTTATCGTCGGTATATCAAGAAATTTTTTTATAATAATTTTTAAAATATTATGTTTAAACTTAAAAATAATTTTTAAGATTTAATTTTAAGTTTTTTTTAACCAATTTTAAACGAATTAATTTTGCGAAATTGACAATAACGGCGACGACAGCAGACATAAAATTAAAAAAAAAGGAAAAGAAAATTATTAATTTATTTGAGAAATTTGTGGTGCTCTGAAGATCCAGATTATCTCACAATCATGCATCTTTTCAAGGACCAAAAACAACGTGACTATACGTACGGGATTCACAGAGTTGATGGGAAGACTTTTTGAAAAATTCAATTATGAAAATTCATCTGCTCCGATTCAGGAAATGTCGAGACGGATGAATGTGAATATTCGCACAAATATGTCTTTCCCTACCTGAAATCGATTAGCAAAATTTTTCGTAATTGAATTTTGAAAAAATGGTCTAACACAAAAACAAACGACGTCGACAACGACGAACTCAACAGACGACGACAATAAACATTACAAAACAGATAGACGAAAAATACGAAACAGGAAAAAAGAAACAAGTGGACTAGGAAGAACAGGAGTAAAAAGAATGGGACAAAAGAAGGCTGACTATAAAAAATGAACGAAAATTTAATAGAGTCATACCTAGACAAAAAACAAAGAGACAAAATGATTTTCTCACAAAAATATCGGGATTTGAAGACAATAACCGTTGAACAGTTTTAAAGAAATGAATGTGGAAAATCTGGACTTTCGTAACGTGGAAAAGAGTTCCGAATGCCACAAATTTTTCCTTCGCCTGCAAATTTATTTTTCAATTAAAAAAAAAAAAGTTATATATTAGTCCCAATAATGTCAAATTGTTTAAAGTATTTAACATAGACAAATCAACTTTGACCTGACTGATAAACAATCGGCAAACCATCATCATCTTGGCGAATCGAGGTGATAAAAGGTCTCGATTCGGGCTTCAGTTGGGTTTCGGTGGTGTTGGCAGCACACGACCCAACGAATTCGACATTAAGACAGTAGACAAGCATATTAAAATAAAAACTGCTTCTTTTCGTTGGCACACCCAGGAGAAGAAACGATGGACAGCTCTATTTAAAAACACAAATAATTTAGTTAAATATTACAATGACACGCTACAAACTAACGAATACAGGGACAAAGTTAACCACAAAGACTCGACGAAAATTATAACATCGACAAAGTTTCTCCTACAGACATCTTTTGAACAGCAGATTTTCATAGAGAAACGTAAAGTAGCTAAATTAAAATGTATCAAGTATATGATGATTCAACGAGAGGCAGACTACTTGACAAAATATATCGTGGGTGATGTCAACAAAAGACAGTTGATTGTCATGTTTTGGGTCAACTCGATATCTCACCATGGATGAAGGGGCACGTACGCATGTCTTTGCGTTCTGTAATCAAAAAGACTTGTTGAAAAGCAACGAAAATTAAATAATTTGTACGTTATTTTTGTCAATATATACAAATATTATACTGCGCTAAATGTAAAATCTCTTGGAACAGGGACGAAAATGCGGCGAGAAATATTCTTTATTTGGGCATGTTGAAAATGGGTCTGATCAAAAAACGACAACTGTTGAGATGAGAACAATTTCGAGCACAATCATAATTTTTTAAATTCTTTTATGGATAAAATTATGACAGAGTTCCATTTAGAGTTTATTTTAATTTCTAATAAAGATAAAATATTTATATGTATCAATTCAAAGCTAATATGACATAATTTCATAATATTCAGATAATAGATTTAAAAAAATGTTTTCTCTATATTGTTTAACTGTAGTTAACAGTAAGAAAAATTTCGCTTATTTTAAAACAATTTCAAACAGATGTAGGGTAGTTGCACCAGTGAAAGAATTGACACCAGTAAAAAAACAAATTGATTATTTATTACGATATTTCACAAATTATAACTTTTAGCAATATAAAAAAAACATTTTTTGGTTCCTTATTTCTTCAAAATATAGTTTATGATAAAAAAATAGATTTAATATGCAAGTTATTTCTGAAAATAATTTTTTAATGTTTTGGTGGGTTATGAACATGACAAATGAATGAAGCATAAACAGAAAAAAGGTTACAAGTTTCAGGTGCAATTAAATAATATTTCTGGTTGCGTAATTAGAAAAATATTAATAATGGTAAGTTGTAAAATTGTTTCAGAATATTTGTAGCGTTTTTCATATAATTTTTGTTATTTTTAGACACTGTATTAATATAAATTTGATTTGTTCTTTCACTGGAAAATACAACTGTTCTTTTACTGGTCAACATTCTTTCACTGGTAAAATGGACATTTTTCAATATTTGATTAAAATTTAATATTTTATGTTATATTTACAAAATTTGTATCATAGGCTTCAAATTCTTTAGAAATTTTGCTACTCATTGCATACGTTTAAAAGGAAATTCAAGAATGTCAATTAAAAATAAAAAATATCGAAAATATACATTTCCTTAAATGTTCTTTCACTGGTGTCACTACCCTAGTTTTTAACAAGTCAACACACAAAAATATCATGCATTGCAATTGAAAAGGGGAATTTTTCTTGTTTTGATTACGATTGTTATTTGTTTATTATTATTATTTATTTGTTAAATTTTTAAGTTTTTTATAAATTATTTACAAGAAAAATTATGCAACGGCACACTATAAAAAAAATTTTTACGGACTTTGAATTAAAATAAATATTGAAATTAAAAAAATGCATAAGTGTCTACTCTTAAACAAGACAATACTGATTTTAAAGCTGCACTAGAATCATTATGGAAAGTTGATATCTGACCTTAAAAGAGATAAATTTTTATAACTCCTGAAGGACCATGATATAATTTTGCTTGCTCATGAAACTTTATTTACAGTATTGAATAAAATGCACGAAGAAAAAAAGATAATGAAAATTACCTTGAGGAGTGTAAAACTTAAAAAATTTCCTGTGTCAACTATGGGACAAAACTCTGTTATATGTAGGTTATTATCTACGTAATATCAAAACAGTGTGTTTGGTTTAAAAATCTTTCAGATTTATCTTCACACTTTTAAATTGAAAATGTGATAATTTTAAGGAGTATTAATTTTACACTCCAGGAATTTATATTTTAATATTTTATCGGTTAATCGTAATTTTTTCAAAAAGATGTTTAATTGTGGAAATAATTCAATTGAATAAATAAATTATTTTTTACTATTTATTAATAATTTACTAATAATAATAAAAATTTTAATAATAATAATAAAATAAATAATAATAATAAATAAATAATAACAATAATAAATAAACTTAAATAATAATAATAATAATAATAATTTACTAATATTATTAATTTTAAATAATTGTTCTAGTAATTAGAAATGTTATTAGAAGTCTTGATATTCTTCGTTAAAAATTTAAAAAATAGCTTTTTAAAGAGAAAAATAATTTAAATAGATGTTTTAATTGTAGTAATACTTTATTTTATTATTATCTTTATATGAAAAATGATTAGTAATAATTATAATAATTAATTATAATTAATTAATTATAATTATAATAAATAGGCAATTAATAATAATTAGTAATAATTTTAATATAAATCTTTTCTTTAAATATTTACTGGCATACATTTTGTATGACTAGAAATAATTTTTAAAATTTTAGCTTATTTTAATTATAATAAAGAATGATATATTTTTTTAGATAAAATAAAGTATAATTAAAATTTTTTAAAAAGTCCTTAAGAACATAATTTTATTAAATAACATCAAATGTTTTACAATTCGCTTTTAGTAATTACAAACTTTTTGTCCGAATATTCGTAAAATAAAACTGGTGAGTATTTAATTAACTGTGCATAATTAATTAAGGTTAATTTCAATAACAAAATTACAACGATATAGAGTATTACATATTTTTACAAATTTACTCGCTTTATAGTCTTTAAGACAGATATCGGCTGAATTTTTTAAACTATTAATAGTTTTTTCATTAAATTCCTTTAAACGTCCTGTAGTAAATTCTAAATCGAAGCCTTTATTTAAAAGTAATCTATTGGAAAAAATTAGCTGTTGTTTTGTAGCAATAGGTTTACATATATTTATTCTACTCGAAACTGAATTTGATATTAATTTTCCTTCTCTATGTTTTGCTTCACCTCTCATTGCTTGAATGTGCTCTAAGGGCCCCATTTTATCTATAACATAAGTGTAATTGAGCATAAAATGGTACTTAGGTTTTAAGGCTGCAAAAAGTTCAATACAATCTAAATGATGTTCTGAAATAAGATTATTTAGATAATCAAGCCATTCTAGATCGAAGGAATGAGATTTTAAGAAAGAGAGAATTCTCCTCATTTGAATCAAAAGCTTCCAATATTTATTGTCTTCAGGAATAAAGCGACCAAACATAATAGGCATGTATGTAAAAAAAGTCAACATTTCAGCAGCGGCCATTTTTATATATCTATTCTTCAGTTGTTTTAGAGTTATAAGAGGTGGTTTGCACGATTCAAATTGATAATTGAAATTCTGAATTATTGAATTAAATTCATCGAATTTAATTAATTTATCTACAATAATTAAACGATGAAATACTAAGCCCGTTTTGTCTGGTAAAACACCCTCCAAAATATCATGCATAATATCAACATCTATATTTTTTACACAATGGAAAAAAGGAATATTATTAAAAACACATTCCTCTTTTATACCACTTTCTTGAAAATTGTTGTCTTTTACATCTGTGTTGTACATCATTTCTGTTCTAATATCCGAATCCATAATCTCTGTAGCGTACTTTGCTTTAGACTTAATTAATTTACATATTCTACAATAAAAATTATCAGAAAAACCTCCACTGTATCCCAAAATTTCATTTAAGCCAAGGTTATCTCCTAAAATTACGGCAAATTACCAGCTTTTATATGGTCATCATGATGCATTAACAATGCTAGAAAAATATTTTCTAACTTTCCTCTAAACTGAGGTGGAAGACATAGAAGAATAACATAGGCTGCGCCTAGTTTATGGATTCCGCTATGAGAACCAAGAGCATTTCCCGTTTCGTATTCATCAAAATACAATGCTAAAGGAAGACATATTTCCCCCTTGAAGTGTTTTTTTCATTACTTTTCCATACTCCTGCTTGTACGATATTAGAGATAATACTATCATCAGTTTTTAACCCACTAAGGACCAGACGGACGAAAAATTCCAATTGATTTTGAGGACCTCGTTTTTTATTAAAATGCATATAAAAAAATTGGCACATACAATTTTTAATGTAAAATTTACTCCTCTTTCAGATTCTACTGTTAAAATTTGTTTATATCAAATTGTTAAAAAGTTATAAACAATTTTTTCCAAAAAACACGATTTTTCGAGAAAAATATTTCATTCATATTTCTTTTTGTTCATTTTAAGGTATCGAATTTTTCTCTAAAATCTGTTTAATTTTTTCTTGCATTGTTTTCAGTGGAATGGTTACGATATTATTCATTTCATCAATCACACATTGAACCATGTTTCTGGGTATTGATGGCTTGCTGTAAATATTTGTAATCATGCGATTCATTTTTCCTTCAATTAAATCAGTTAGATTAGATTGTTCCTCGCTCTTAGAAATGTTGATATTATTATTATCATTTGATTCCTTGCAATTATTATTAGAATCAGGAGCACTATTGGAGCTTAAAGTTGAATCATAAGGAGTGGAAGAAGAAGAAAAAAAGGAAGGGAAATGTGACTTACTCGATTCTAATACGCGATTACTTTTAACACAAGAGACATTAGGACCTTTGTCAGAAGAAATATTCTTATAATAAAACTGCTTTAAATTAGATACTAATGTGTGTGTACTGTCAAACGCGCAAGCAATAGATACATCAGGAAGAACTTTAACAGAAAAATTTGATGTACTTGGCGAGGATGAGCTAATGCAAACACTACTGACACTTGATAAAGAGACGTTCTTATCAAAAGAAGAAGTGAGTTCTTTTGTAGGTAATTCAGATGAATGATCAAGTTTGATATGACGTTTAAAGGAATTCAAGGAAGGAAATGATCTTTCACATATTGAACAAATATATTGATACAGGTCACTAAATAGTAGGAAAAAACAAAACATTATTTTTCGTTCCCACATAGTCTTGGCCGAGCTAATGTTACTATCCTAAAGAAAAATTGTAATACTATTTTTAGTATACTTTTTAGACTTTCTTTTAAACATTCTTTCGCGGCAAATTGTTTAAACAAAGGGTTTTTCGAAGCAAATACTAGTAAATAACATTCATTAACAATTTTAAATGTATTTTAGTGTATAATGCTGAAGGGTTATTAGGTTATATTTTAATATGTATATTTTACGTTATGTATTATATATATATATATATATATATATATATATATATATACGTTTTAAGGGAATCGGATAAAATTTGAAAATTTTTTCCGCCATATTGGATCCGCCATTTTGAATTTTTAAAAAGTGACTTCAGATTCGTAGTCAGCGACCCTAAAAACCCCCGAGTAACAAGTTTTAATCGAATCTGATCAAATTTGAATTTTGTCCGCCATATTGAATTCGCCATTTTGGATGTTTAAAAAAAAACTTTAGATTTATATTCGGGAACCCTAAAAACTGATAAAGAATGAGTTACAGAATAATTTACCTCGTTTTTTGCTTTTAATTCATAAAAGTATTTTGAGATTTTTGGACCTTTTGACTTTTGACAGTTCTATTGGCATCGGAAATGGAATTTTGCAAAAAAGGCCCATCGGCATCTTAAAGTATATGAACGTAGAAATCTTTTAAGCCCTAGAACGTTTAAATCCATCAAAGCAATTTTTGTTTAGAGCTCTGTCCGTGTTGACGTGGAATATATATATATATATATATATATATATATATATATATATATATATAAGGCATTATTTCTCAAACGTCCCAGCCCAAAAAAAAGTCTTGGGATTGGCTTCATATTTTGGGAAATTGTTATGCTATATGAAAGTAATAAATTTGCAAAATATTAGTTCTTTTAAAAAAAATTCTAGAAAGTAGTGGGGGTTTTTTTGGGTTTTTTCCAAAAAAACATATATGTTTCATAGTGGGATGGCCATAAGTTTAGAAGATATTTAAAAACAAACTAAGCGGCGCGCCCGCGTCACTGTACGTTACGCTGTCGCTGCGCCGTTGAACGACACAAATATTACTGTTTCCTCTTCATCTGCTTTAGTAAAAGCTCTGTGCATTCTACAGGGTTGAGACTGTCATAAAAATAATGCCTGCATTACTGTTACTAAAAAAAATTTTAAATAATTAATTTTGAAAACAGAAGGGTAGAGCTTAAAAAATTTTTGACTGAACAATTTTGAATAAATAATAAAATTATAATTATAAATTCAATTGACGAGATAATAAATCATTTTTTTTATTTTTTACTCGGTTTTTTTAGAAACTCCTGGAGTAATTCTTTTTACTTTTTTAAGAAAAATTATCAAATTTAAAAATTCCATAGTCTTCAATATTCTCCAAATAATCGAATTTCGACTGCAAAAGTTCTTTTTGACTAGACGCAAAAATATTGTAAAGAAACCCAAACATTTTACAGTGGCAAAGACATCTACGTTGAGATAGCAAAAAATATTAAAGAACAAATTTGATAATGCTCAAACTATACAAGGGATTTGATAATTTTCCTAAAAAAGTAAAAAAAATTACACCACGAGTTTCTCAACAACAAAAACCGAGTAAAAAATGAAAAAAAATTATGTATTATCTCGTCAATTAAATTAAAAAAAAACTCTTTTAACTTTAAACCCAAATTAACAATAATACTAACGCAGGCTTTTCAAAATTACATATACATATAAATCTTCTTTTCGATTGAATCAGAAAAATATTTGATTTTTAAGCATTAAGCTTTCTTTTTCAAAATTAATTTATTTATTAAAAATAATTTTCTTTATAATTATAATTTTATTATTTATTCAAAATTGTTCAGTCAAAATTTTTTTAAGCTTTACCCTTCTGTTTTCAAAATTAATTATTTAAAATTTTTTTAGTAACAGTAATGCAGGCATTATTTTTATGACAGTCTCAACCCTGTAGAATGCAGAGAGCTTTTACTGAAGCAGATGAAGAGGAAACAGTAATATTTGTGTCGTTCAACGGCGCAGCGACAGCGTAACGTACAGTGACGTGGGCGCGCCGCTTAGTTTGTTTTTACATATCTTCTAAACTTATGGCCATCCCACTATGAAACATATATGTTTTTTTTGGAAAAAATGTCAGCTTTCCAATAAAAATAAAAAATTTTTTTTTTTAAATACCCATTTGGGTCAAAGTTAAAAAATAAACTTTATTTTTTAAAAAAAGAGGGTTAAAAGTTTTTTTAAAATTTTTTTTGTAAAATTTTTAGAAAGTACATGAAAAATGCTTTAAATGCATTATAGAAACATTAAAATCGGTAAAGTATTATAAAAGTTATATGGTTTTGAAAATCACAGTGTTACTGAAAATGTCAAAACTTCAACCCCCACTACTTTCTAGAATTTTTTTTTAAAAGAACTAATATTTTGCAAATTTATTACTTTCATATAGGATAACAATTTCCCAAAATATGAAGCCAATCCCAAGACTTTTTTTTGGGCTGGGACGTTTGAGAAATAATGCTTCATATGTATATAGTTTAATATATAATATTTTATAATCTAATAATACCGTGCATTATGATTTAGTTATAATTTTAGTTTTAATTAGAAGTTAAGTTAATTTAGTTAATTAGTAATTAGGAAAGGCTAAGTAATTTTATTTTATTTTAAGAGAATTCTTTGAGATATAGGAAAAACTCGCGAGAAGACGCGCGATTCTACCTCTGGTCCAAGCGAAACGCGTGAACCGTACGCGCATCGTTTTGTGCCAGAGATAGGAAGCGCAGACGCGATCTTGCCCTCTCTCTTAGAGAAATTCTCCCACTGTACATTTTGGGAAATTGCGATTGAGGGAGCTCGATGCACTGGACCAAAACGTCAGTTCTTCTCAGAGCTCACTAAGAGGTTGGTTGCCTCCTCTCCTTAGCCTTGCTTACTGCTAACACTACTGTGGGACTTAAACTATTTTCCACTTTTGGGACTTAGAATATTTTCACCCAATTTTGAACTTAAAATATTTTCGTCCAACTTCGGACTTAAAATATTTTCGTTCAACTTTGGACTTGGGTCAGTCCATTATATTTTACCTGAAGCCGTTGCGGCCTATTTTTTAAAAAATCTCATAATTTGTAAAAATGATGTTGAATATCCATAGAATTCATTTTTGAGAATTATTTTATAAAATTTTTTGAATTTAACTTAGAATTTTAATTTTTAAATTGAGTTGGACAGAAAAAAGGTTATATTGACAGTTATGAAAATTTAATAAAAAAGCATGGGAATAATTTAGATAATAGAAATTTCTTGAATGATATTTGTTAAAAATGAGCTAATTTACTTCTATAAATAGATTATTATGTAAACATACTCAAAATAATAGATAAAAATTGATTTTAAAATTTACCTATGAAATGTCAAAAGTCACTACATTTTAATTACATTTTTCTAAAAAGTTTATAAATATTAAAAAATGTATTACTATTTAATGTAAAGTATTTTCAATTTACTTTCATAATATGTATGTGCTAACATTTTAATTTTATAATATAGAAATAGGAAAAATTTTACCTTTAATATTGAGTGTTTCATGATTTTCCGTGATTTTAATTACTTATTTCTTCTCAGGTGCAAGACTAAAAAATCCAATTTTTGTCTTAATATTTAAGTTTGAACTTCTTTTCCATTCTATTAAATTTTGGTGATGGAGAACGAGCTACTTTTCAGTTTAAATTTAGTTTAAAAAATCTACTGAAAAAACGAATTTGTTGGTTAAAATGCAAGTAGATTTTTGCATGACTATTGAGATAGCCAACTTCAGTGTTATAAAATTACCTGCATTTTAACCAACAAACTCGCTTTTGGAAGCAGATTTTTTAAACATGAATAAAACTACAAAGTAGCTTGTTCTCCATCACCAAAATTTAATAGAATGGAAAAGAAGGTCAAACTTAAATATTAAGACAAAAATTGGATTTTTTAGTCTTGCACCTGAGAAGAAATAAGTGATTAAAATCACTGAAAATCATGAAACACTCAATATTAAAGGTAAAATTTTTCATATTTCTATATTATAACATTAAAAAGTTAGCACATATTATGAAAGTACATTGAAAATACTTTACATTAAATAGAAATAAATTTTTTTATATTTATAAACTTTTTAGAAAAATGTAATTTAAATGTAGTAACTTTTGACATTTCATAATTAAGTTTTAAAATCAATTTTTATCTATTATTTTGAGTATGTTTACATAATAATCTATTTATACAAGTAAATTAGCTCATTTTTAACAAATATCATTCAAGAAATTTCTATTATCTAAATTATTTCCATGCTTTTTTATTAAATTTACATAACTGTCAATCTAACCTTTTTTCTGTCCAACTCAATTTAAAAATTAAAATTCTAAGTTAAATTCAAAAAATTTTATAAAATAATTCTCAAAAATGAATTCTATGGATATTAAACATCATTTTTACAAATTATGAGATTTTTTTAAAAATAGGCCGCAACGGCTTCAGGTGAAATATAATGGACTGACCCACTTAAAATATTTTCGTCAAACTTCGGACTTAAAATATTTTCGATTAACTTTGAACTTAGAATATTTTCGTCCAACTTTGGACTCGGAGTATTTTTCGTCCTTAGGATCTTAAAATATTTTCCCGAGCTCCGATACTTAAACTTTTTCATCGATTTGTACTTTTAAAAATAAACTGTCTTTGAAATTTTACATGCTTTTGACTCAATTAAATTCATTTATTTGCATGCACCCCCCTCCGCCGTCTTTAAACATAGCACAGTATTGAGTTGGATATCCTCTCAATATTAGAGTACCCCGAGCTGGTTGCCTCTCGGCACGCTAATTATCGGGAAGTATCGAGCTAGTTGTCTCTCGATATCTTTTAACATTGAGTTGGATATCTTCTCAATATTAGAGTACACCAAGCTGGTTGCCTCTCAGCACTCTAATTATCGGAAAGTATCGAGCTGATTGCCTCTCGATATCTTTCAACATTGAGTTGGATATCCTCTCAATATTAGAGTACCCCGAGCTGGTTGCCTCTCGGCACTCTAATTATCGGAAGTATCGAGCTGGTTGCCTCTCGATATCTTTCAACGTTGAGTTAGATATCCTCTCAATATTATTCAATTCGAGCCTTTTATTCTTTATTTAATTTTTGTGAATTCGAATTTTATTTAAAGAATCAAACTGGCCTTTGATCCAGTTACTCCCCTCTACAGTGACCGGTATCAATATTTACTCTTCTCGTTAACGTTATGAAAAATACGATAATGTGTAATTAAGGCCCTTAAAGATGTGTTGCAAGGTACAGTAGAGTGCAAAGATGCCTTCCTAGTTTGAACGTGTCACACTCATATGCTTCCATGGAAACATGAGTGCGACACTTTCAAACTAAGAAGGCATCTTTGCACCCTACCGTATCCTATATAAGAAATCTCTAAACGAAAATCTCTCGAAATATCTCGAAGTTCCTAACGCCTATCCCATTGGTTGCTTTCACTCGTGAGCTATACTCAATTGGCTGAATTCATATTTTCTATCTTTGTCTTTTAAACACTTGAAATAGGGAGGTTCATATTCACTATACGAACATATACTTACACATTAAAATAAAAGTAGTGTGCGTAAGAGGGCTATATTCTTTTTATTGACTTCTTTTTCGTCATCTACTTAAAAAGAGAGTCTTAGTTTATTTTGGAAATACGTTTGTGACAGTCGTCATTTTAACGCAATTCCTTTAAAAATATAGTCAATTTATGATACGGAATATTATTAGTATGATAAAGTGATTTCAAGTGTAAAGTGCAATTGTGTAAAATGCAATAACGTTATTATTAACGTGATAAAGTGATTTCAAGTGATAAAGTGCAATTGTGTAAAATGCAATAACGTTATTATTAACGTGATAAAGTGATTTCAAGTGATAAAGGGCAATTACATAAAAATTATTGTGATGGATTTGAATAAATATATAAGGTATGCATTTAATTTAAAAAATTTATAATACCTAATCAAATGTAGGTATGTCATTTATGAATATATTTATAATTGTATCAGACAAAAATATAATGAGATATGAGATAATGTAAGTAAATAGTCAGGGAGGGTTCTAACTCAAGATCCCTGCACCGACATGTTACCGACACTTTTAGCCCAGACTCAAACCACTTAGCCAAGACTCAAACCCTTGTGGGGGGGTATTCAGACTTTTATGCTGAGCCAGATATGACGTCATACTTCCTAGAATTTTCGGGGGGGGGTATTGAGATCATGATGCGAATGTGATTCTTGGAATTTATCTAATTTCTTGGAATTTTAAAACAATCCTAGAATTTTCCATAGGGGTTAATGACTCAGAATTTTGGAATTTTTTATTGATGACTCATTATCATTGGTATTTCCTGTTTTTGTTTTTTACAGGGTGCATTCTTTAACGATGACACATAATTTCTTTGTTTTTCGCAAAATAGGGTTGATAACTCATTATCATTGGAATTTCCTGTTTTTTGGGTTCATTCTTTAACGATGACGCATAATTTCTTTGTTTTTCGCAAAATAGGGTTGATGACTCAGAGTTTTGGAATTTTTTATTGATGACTCATTTCCTGTTTTTGTTTTTTACATGGTGCATTCTTTAACGATGACGCATAATTTCTTTGTTTTTCGCAAAATAGGGTTGATGACTCAGAGTTTTGGAATTTTTTATGGATGACTCATTATCATTGGTATTTCCTGTTTTTGTTTTTACTTATTTTATTCTTGGAATTATTATTTTCGTCTAAATATTGCAAATCACTGTTTATTAGATTCTTATCTAAGGAATTTTTACAAACATTTTTGGTTCTTTTCATAAGAATGCTTTTGATCTTACCGAAATTCCAAGAAATCTATAATTAACTTGAAGGTCAAATAGGTCATATCTCATGTATATAAAGAGGGCAATTTTTATAAACGAAATCATTCCTGCAGTTTAAGTTGGTTAATGAACATATTAGCAGAACAACGTCGTGAAATTCAAGTGCGCTTGAACAAATTAATTCAAGAAATACATAAAGTTAAAAGTTTAATTGAAGCATGGTCGCAGTTAAATATTTTAATAAAAAAATTTGAAAATTTAAATTTAAGTGATGAAAATGAATTTCGATAAATTAAACAAAGCAAGCAAAGTCTTGGTCACCAAAACAACAAAGGAGTTAACCATCGATGCATTCTATAAAGTAACAGACATTCGAAAAATTGATACGAAATTTGGTCCGAAAATTGTTGCTGAAATAAATAATGAATTTAACATTTTCCTACCACCAAGAATGCTAAAAATATTTGAAGAGGATGCAAATCATTTCAACAGTCTAAAAGCTGAAGCTGTCAGAGGTGGTGTATATTTAAGAAATCGTGGAGGACCTTACAATCAGATAGAGTTTGTTCCTGAGGGAGTTGACCAGTAGAAGACATAAAATGTCATATTTACCATGTGGAGAAATGTTATTATCAAAAATTTACAACTTGAATCCATCATTTACAAAGCAAGTTGTCGTTGGAGCAGAACTAGACATAAATGGGAAAATAATACCTAAAATTCAACTAAGAAGCAGCCATCCACGAGTATCATTGTCTTTGGAGCTTCAAGAATGGCGCCTATTGTGTGATGCAGTAAAACATATAATGCGATTTTTCAACGGAGATTGTGATGCATCAGTGCTGGATTGTGAAACGTTTACAATACGTTTTAGTGTTACATATCATTTAATATCAATTGAGCGTTTAGATCAATCATTTACATTTAGTGAAACTTCATTTGCAATATTTAATGAACTTATTCCTTGTATCGAACAAAAATATGTAGAACTATCAAAATTCAATTTGCAGTATAGTAAAGATATAATTGTAAAGTTTATTGCAGAATTAATCTTTAAAAATAATGTAAAGTCTACAAAACATGCCACGGATTTTATTAAAAAACATTACAGTAGAATACTTCAAAAAGTGATGGGAAGAACTAATGTTTTAAATTTAGAGACATTATTGCTGGAACTTGTCACATTTCACTGTAAACAAATATCAAATGAAGCTATTCAACAAATGTCAAATATTCAATATATCAATGGTGAATTATTGTAAAGAGAGGATAAATAAATACAAAAATGCATACAATTCAATTTATTTTTATTTTAACCTTTCTTAAATACATTATAATTCAGATTCGTTTATCCAACTGTTATGAGAATTATCAAAACCCAACCATTTTACAAATACATTACATCCTTGTTTTTTTAATACTTTTTCAACTAAATATACATCTGGATATTTAACTTTAGAAAGTTCTTGCTCGTAAAAGCATCCACTTATTAGATTTTCCTGATAATCCTTTAAGACATATGTTATTGGATTAGTATTTTTTACATCGCTTATAGTAAATATTTCTGTAGTCCAATTTGGTGTATAACCTTTCTCAAAAACATGTTTAACTTTACTTATACGTACTCTATCTCCAACTTTAAATTTCTTATTATATTGCCTGTTTACTGCAACTTTTTTAAATACATTAAACAACAAATTATTTTCATTTTCAGCATTTACATCTATTGGTTTCATTTTTATTGTTCGATGTTTACTATTATTATACGCATTAACTAAATCACTTAATAAATCTATCCATTTGTAATTACCGCGTAAACTAAATTGCATCCACATTTTATTCTTCAAAGTACGATTAAATCGTTCACAAATTGACGCTTTCAAATTACTATGAGTAGAATACAAATTAATGTTATAATTTTTAATAAGATTTTCAAAATGTGAATTATAAAATTCTTTTCCTTTATCTACTTGCAAATTTTTCGGTATGCGTTTTTTAATTAAAATAGATTTCATTGCCGCAGTCACATCTTCACCTTTTTTGAACTTTACTGGAACAGCCCAGGCAAACTTTGAAAATGTATCAATGACAGTTAACAGGTACTTGTAACCTTTATTTTCTCTCGCATAAGGTTGCATTTCAACAAGATCAGCTTGCCAAGTCTCGTCAAAACCTCGAATGTCAACACTTCTTCGCTTATAATTTTTTCTCGCTGGTTTATGTAACTCTTTCACCAACTGTAGTTTTTGATCCTCCATTGCTAATTACCTTCAAGTGTGCGCAGTCTGCTGTCTAATTGTAAAATAATGTCTTTGTTGGTAGACATCATCTCTATATTTCTTTCAATACTGATTCTTAGATTTTCAAAACATTTTTTTATCAAATCTTCTAAATCTAAAATCTTTACTACATTGTCATTTACATCATTTCTCACGGAACCGATTACATCATAGATGGCGTTCGCTTTAGATTCAATAACTTTGTTTACAATATTCAAGTTTACTGCATCACCGTTGCTCTCGGCATCAGCTACGTTACAAAGTTTCTTATTTTCAATAGTAAAATCTCCTTCAGCAGTCAACTTAAAACCAAGTCCTGGTGGACCTCGATTTGAAGTTTCTGTGCTTTTAAACTGACGTCCGAATATGTCGATACTCATCATGAAAATGATAAAAATTTCTACAACTGTTAATTAATAAACAATTCCAGCTTCTCTCAACTCTTCAATAATTGATATAATCTCATTATTATGACTGGGATTTCCAGCTGCTTGAGATGCCAAGAGCAATCTTAAACGATCAACCAATTCATTAGGATCATCCCAATAAACATAATCAATTTTTGCATCTTCTTGTTGAGTCATATATTCTGGAATTAAACCTTCACCAGAATGTACTGCTATATAGTTTAGATATTTTAAACTCTTTTTATCTCTAACAGCGCCATCTGCTTTGTAATATTTTCTATGAGCATTAGTTGATATTACAATATTTTTATAATTTTCCCGATCAACTACACTTAAAACAGCTTCTTCTGGAACTTTTTTGAATAAAAGCTCAAGTAAACCTTTCGTTGCAGGATATGTTTTATTACCTACACTAATATTATTTTGTTCAAAATTTATTCCTGAATTACCAATCATTAATTGCCCTTTAGATAATTTACGAACTCCATATGAAGGATCTAAATCTTTTCCCTTTTCATCCAACATTTGAAGATATAAAATAGCACCATCTTTCTCTGATTTATCTCCATCTCCATTATCATCTCCATCATCATCACCGTTATCGTCATCATCAGCAGCTGTTGCAAATGATAAGTCATCTCTTAAAAATGAATCATTCTCTCTCTTAACTTCTTGATCTTCTTCAAACTCTAAAGGAAGGTCTCCCTCTCTTTCAATTTTTACTGGTCGAATTTGTTTGACAATTTCAATGTCGTCAACTAATTTCTGAATTGGTGTCACTATAGGTTTAAAGGTATTATTTAAAGTCTGTTCAATTTCTTCCTTGCCCAATTTCATCAGTCTATGCTTTCGTCGAATAGCATCACTGGCTTTTGCAATTTGACCAAGAATATCTTTTTGTTTTCGCAAATGTTTCAAGTGTGTAGAAGACATGTTGATTGACCAATGTCTTGAATGAAACTGTTTATAAAGAATATCATTTCTCTAATTTTATAAAACAATCAAAACACTTTCTATATCTGCCTTCATTGATATCACGATCTTTATCAATCACTATAAAATCATGCTTATTTTTCCAACAAGAGTTGCAAAGTTTTTTAAATTCCATAAATGTCATATCAGTATTTACATGATCATCATAAATATGTCTAAGATTCATTTCATCTTGTTTGAATAAAACTAGTAAATTAACATTGTCACGTATTAAATGTTTTGGAATGCGCGCATATGTTTGACATAAATAAAAGCAATCCACCGCTTTGTGTCTTCCCATAGCAAAAAAAGCTTTAATATTATCTTGTTTTTCACATGCTACGTCATCAAATATAAATATTGAGTTTGGTAACGCGTTGTTTGGTTCTACAACATCCACATGTTCATTAAATGGAAAGTAGCCAACACCCTCTACTGGTTGCAAAATGTTTTCTAAAAATTTGTATTTTGGTTGATATAACGATTTTGAGTACACATAAACATTTTCAAATCGTAATCCATTGGGATGTATTAAAAGAGCAAGTAAAGCATTTGTCTTTCCACAATTTGACGGTCCACAAAATATTGCTCGCACACTATTTGGCAATAAATTTCCATGACGATTATCTGTTTTTTTATTACAATCTTGAACAAGAGTGTCAAAATTGTAAACTGGTAATTTAATCGATTGTGCTTCGAACTCCATTCTTACGATAACTGAGGTTAAAACTATAAATACAAGGTTTTTAATAGTTTCAATGTCAGTTTACTGTAGTCGCTTGTAACGTTTGCATGCAAGTCCAATAATAAGGTCCATGCTACTTTACAGCATCTGATTGCTAGGTCTAGTTTTTTAGGAGAGGTTTGCGATTTGGTGTCGATCGTCAACTCTTTCATGCTTTGGGCAAGGTCCACGTTTCCTACTGTCGGAGGCAATTGGGATAATTAACTATTACTGTGATAATTGACTATTGCTGTCATAATTTTTTTGTTAGATCATTAAAGGTCGACTGTTAGTAGTCAAATGACAAAAAACTATAAATACATTGGTTATATAGATTCCCACTTTAGTCTTGAAAAAGTTTTGTTCCCGAAAAGAATATAAATATGGGCGTAAATAAAAAACAAACTAGTTTAAAGAAATCTTTGAAAAGAGTAAGACGAGGTAGAGGTGTTTTAAATAAAATTATCAATAAATTACCGTTTGAACTTCATATACCTGGCTATCAATACTGTGGTCCAGGAACAAAATTAGCGAAGAGATTAGCACGAGGTGATCCAGGAGTCAACCCTCTCGACGCTGCTTGTAAAGAGCACGATATTTCTTATTCGAAAAATAGGGAAAATATAGAAGCGAGAAACGCAGCTGATAGAGTACTTGCCGATAAAGCTTGGCATCGAGTGTTTGCTCCTGACGCAAATTATAGTGAAAAAGCTGCAGCTTACGCAATAACAAATGCAATGAAGGTTAAATCTAAACTTGGAATGGGAATTAAATCAAAAAGAAATATAAAGAGAAAGAAAAAGAAGAATAATAATAGAAAAAATAAAAAATCAGCGTTGAGAAAGATAATAACAGCAGCTAAAAAATCTATGAAAATAGGAAAAAGTGCACAATCTACTATTAAATCAGCTCTTGAAGGTGCACGTTTAGCAGTAAAAAATGCTGGTGGCAAGCGAAAAATTAATAAACCTCGAGTTTTACCGATACCTTCTAAAGTAGGAGGACTTTTACCTTTTCTTATTCCTTTGTTTGCGGGTTTAAGTGCAACAGGGGCTCTAGCAGGGGGAGCAGCTGGCATAGATAAAGCTGTAAATGATGCAAATTCTGCAAAACGTCAACTAGAGGAAAGCAAGCGATGATAAAGATGGTCCTGGTACACATTGGTGTGCATATAAAAAGAATAAAGATAAAATCGAATATTTTGATAGCTTCGGTAATCTTCGACCACCTTCGGATCTTGTTAAATATTTTGGTGTTGGTAGCATAAAATATAATCATAAACGATATCAAAACTATAATACATATGTATGCGGACATTTATGTCTTAAATTTTTATGTAAACAATTGAATATTCCTGATTTGTATACTCTGCATATAAATAAATGATATTCTTAGTTTAAACGTTAGTTATTATTTTGACCTCATCATGGACGATTCACTTATTTTAACGTTGTCTGGAAATTCTTCCATCTTAGAATCTCAATTTTTTCCACCAATAGAGTTGTCTAATTTTAAAAATTATGCTCTTGGTCTTGTTGAATTTTTAACTTTTAATTCTATTCCTAATATAGATGTTGGAAAGAATAAATTTTACGTAGGAAATGAAGAAATTATTATACCCACAGGAAGTTATGAAGTTAGTGATATTGATCAAGTTTTGCATTTAATTTTAAAAAATAAAGGAATTAATTTTAGAATCAAACCAAACAATAATACATTGAAATGTACAGTTTATTGTGATGAAGAAATTAATTTTAAACCCAATGATTCTATAGGTAGTTTGTTAGGATTTTCTCCTCGCAAATTAAAAGCTCAAGAATACCATGAGTCTGATCAACCAGTATCAATCATTAAAATAAATTCATTAAGAGTAGAATGTAATATAACAACGGGAGCATACATTAATGGTGAAAAAGTGCATACAATTCATGAATTTTTTCCTATTGTTCCACCAGGATATAAAATAGTGGAAGTACCAAATCACGTCATTTACTTGCCAGTCGCTGTCAAGACAATAGACTATATTCAATTGCGAATTGTAGACCAAGACGGAAATTTAGTTAATTTTCGAGGGGAAACTTTAACAATAAGGCTTCATATTAAATCCTAAAAATAATGGGTATTGTTTTTAATAATAGAAAAAGGATTGGTTTTGGTTATAAAATTAAGACACCATGCCAGAAGTAAATCAGTCGTCGGCGAATCTTGAAGAGATTAACACCTCAGAACCTGCAACTACTGAAAAATCTCGGTCTAAGGATTGTAAAAAAAGGAAGAGAGTAAAAAAGAGATTTAAGGTTATTTTTACTTGTATTTGTGCCTTTGTATTTCAACGTATTATTTTTTGCTATGGAAGGGGAAATTTTAAATATTGATTCACCAGTAATTTTTGATGAATCTATTGCTCATTATGAAGTTCATGCGCAACAACCATACACCTCATCAACATACAACAATAGTGACGAAATCCGCATCACGGTACAGAATCAGGATCATTGCTTATTTCCAAGCAAAAGCTCGATTCACATCACTGGAAAACTTGTGAAACCTGATGGAACAGCTCTAGAGCGTACAAATTTAATTTCTAATGGCATATGTCATTTATTTGAAGAAGCAAAGTATGAACTTAATGGTGTAGAAATTGATAAAAATAAAAATGTTGGTCTTACAAGTTTAATAAAAAATTATATTTCTCTCGATTCTAGTCAAAATAAATTTCTTGAAAATGTTGGCTGGTTAGAATTTACCAATGAACCAACCTTAACAAATGCACAAGGTTATTTTGATGTTTGTATTCCTCTGAGTATGATTTTTGGTTTTGCTGAAGATTACCAAAAAGTTATTATTAACGCTAAACATGAGCTTATTTTAATCAGATCAAGAACTGATGCTAACGCAGTGTTGCAAGTAGCACCTTTAGAAAAGTTTAAAATTGTCATTGAAAAAATTGAATGGTTATTACCATACATAAAATTATCAGATGCTCGAAAGTTTAAATTATTAAAATATATTGAAAAAGATCCATCTATTCCAATAAGTTTTAGAACTTGGGAATTGTATGAATATCCTTTATTACCAATTACTCCTAAGCTTATTTGGAGTGTAAAAACTTCAAGTCAATTAGAGAAACCTAGATTTATTGTATTAGGGTTTCAGAGAAACAGAAAAAATAATACAGTTCAAAACTCTAGTTATTTTGATCATTGTAATTTATCTGATGTAAAATTATTTTTAAATTCACAATGTTATCCTTATGGCAACATGAATCTGAATATTGGTAGAAATCAGTACTCTACTTTATATGAAATGTTTACAAATTTTCAAGCATCTTATTATAGTAAAGAGTCTCAACCAATTTTATCAAAAAAAGAATTTTTACAATATGCTCCTTTAGTTGTAGTAGATTGTTCAAAACAAAATGAGTCTTTAAAAAGTGGACCAGTTGATATCCGCTTAGAATTTGAATCAAAAGAAAATTTTCCCGCCAATACTTCAGCTTATTGCTTAGTTTTGCATGACCGCATCGTTGAATATAAACCAATCAGTGGAATTGTCAAAAAAATTGTTTAACTTTAAGCTTATATATATTTAACTCTTTACGCGTAATGAGATTAGTTGATTTAAAAATGCAGTACTTGATAGATGTGCAAGGATTCAAATTGCCAATTAATAAATTTGTTTTAAAAGAATTAGCTATAGTTTCTGTAAATAATGATTCAATACCAATAAATATGGTTTTCCAACCTCCTTGTCCATGGAATTGCGTCACAAACAAATATAAATGTATCAATCGTTGGTTAGAAAATAATTTCCATGGTATTCGTTGGAATGCTGGTGATGTACCGTACGTTTATTTAAAAGAAATTTTAGAAAATGTGTTTAAAGAAGCAAAAACAATTTATGTTAAAGGTTTAGAGAAGAAAAAATGGTTAAAAAGCTTAATCGATGAAAAATATTGTATAGAAATTATCGATATGAATGATTTAAATTGTCCTTCATTAAAAAAATTAAACATTGAAACATGTATTGGAACTTGTTCAAAACATTTAATCAACAAGAAAACATTTACTTGTGCTCTTCAGAATGTTATAAACTTAAAAACTTGGTTCTGCAAAAACTGTAATATTTAAGTATTTTAGTTTAAAATGTATTCTATTTTTTTCCTCAATAAAATTATAAAATATCAATTGCACTGTAATTATTATTTCTAACCTAACCTTATTGTTTTCAGGAATAAGAAACGACATTTATTTTAAATACATTTATTTATTATAATAAATTACAATATTTTTTAAGTATAATTTATTCTAAAAATTGTATAAATCGAATAGCAGAGAACTAATACAAACTACATTTTAAATAAATATTTACATTTTATACATCAATTTCATCTATTTCCATTGGATCATGCTGTTGGTAACCCCAAGGAAAGGTGTCAGTTTTCCCTGGTATCAAAATTCTTTTATCATCCTGCCAACTGAGAGCAATTTTATTTTGTTTGACAGTAAATACTTCATGTTTTTTGCTGCGTATAAAGTGCTGAGATCGGATCAGGTTTTCATTTTCATTGAGAGTATGCTTAAAATCATCGAAACCTATTTTTTTTAAAGTTGAATATTTTACCCCTTTTGCTTTCTTTTTAGCTTCCTCATCACCCCATAACTTGAATGCATATAGTTTTGATCTTAAACCTATAAATTCGTCTACAATTTTACCGTTATTTTCGTCTTTCATAAGACCCAGGATTTTTTTATTTGCAAGTGGTATATTATAAATGTTGTTTTCAGGATAATCGGATGTATCGAATTTATGTAAATCTCTTTTAATATAATCATAAAAATTTGGTACTGTGATGTGATAAACAAGACTGTCAGTATCTGTGTAGAGTAATTTTGCAGAATCACTGAAAGTCTCGTTAATGTAATTGTAATGAAAGTCATATGTTATTATTTTTGATATGTCTAGAATAGTGAATCCTATGTAAATTGGTTTGTTAAAGTATACCTTTGTTTTATTCATCTCAATAATGACCATATCTTTATCGAATATGGTGCAACTATGAAAGTTTGGTTGAGCAATTAAATTTTTCGCGCAATACCTTCCCTCCCATTTTGTTATTAATCTAACATCTTTGTGTTTTCTAACATTTTCCATTGTCTTGCCAAATACGGAATTGTTCATTAGCTTGTAAAAATTCTTCTCAAATTCATTACTCGATTTTTTTCGAAGCTCGGTATTTAAATCAATGTAGGGTTTTAACCACTGCTTTTGCTTAAATTTTAAAACTCTATGTATTTTAGTTAATTTCATTCCCAAAGATAAATATAGCTTTAAATTTCTATAGTGAATTGTATAGTTCTTCTTTGGTAATAAATTTGGAATCAATTTAGGAATTTTACATTTTGGGAGAGGAGGTATGAAATGTTCAGGGCATAAGGGCAAGTCTTTATGTGAATCATGAAGTTGAGTTGGATAATCTAAATCTACTTCAAGAATATATCCTTCTGAAGAATCATCTGGAATATTTAGGAAAAAGTCATTACTATAATTTTCTAACCATTCAAAATCTGTATATGGCAAGCTCTCGCTCATAGAAGCACCATACTGATTATTTATATCGAAGTACATGATATAAGATTCTGGTATTAAGGGATTAAAATCTTTTTCCATAAATCTATTATTAGCTTTCGCGTATCTGTTTGAGCATTGTGAAACACCACCTCTAATTCCCTTTTCAATAAAAAGCAACATTTCTACATCTGTCAACAAATCAAGTTTTATGTCTGTGTACTTGAGCATAGCGTCAAATGCCAGTCCTGGGGCAGTATAGTAATGTAACGCGTCCAAGTTATAAGTTGTAAAACAGGTTTTTCTAAAATTTTCAAAAATGTCGGCAAGTAGTAGAACGTCAGTCTGTAAATACAAGTCAGAGTATTCTCCTATTGTTTTTAAATTAAACGTTTTCCATACGTTACAAGCATGTTCATAGTCTTCGTCTGAAATATAAGCGTCATTTAATTTAGAGTAGAAAGAGTCTTTTACTGGCAATTGTCCTTCTTCTAATTTTTCCCAGCTACTAACATATTCGTAAGGAAATATTCCTTTTCTTGTCAATAAATTAAACTCGTCCATATTTTTACAATACTTTTTTGTAATTTTTTTCTCATCATTTTCAAGATAGGAGGATAATTTGTCTAAACTGCTGGGCATAAATCTAAATGAATCCAGAAATCTTAATACTACTTTTGTGCCTTTGACATACTTTGAAAATGAAATGTACTTTTCCTTGTTTATTGGTAACAGTTTCATTTCACCCTCAAAAGACGTTGCTAAAGCTTTAATAATGAAATGTGCATCATATCCTGACAAGTTGTGAAAAATTATGGGAACAACATGCGAATCTTTATAATTTACATTGCAACCTTGATGTGCTGGACCACGATATTTTCCCGTGAAATGACAATGGTCGCGGTGTTTAATGTCATCATTTTCAAAAGGTTTTTCACAAATATGACAAACTGTTGCTGTATCAAATTGAATTTGTTGTAAAATAGTTAAATTTTCCATTGGAATAATATTTGTAAAATAAGTATTTGCTTTTTCAGCCAATTGTTTTAATTCAGCCATGAACCAATCAACACAATCTGGACCCCGATATGATTTAAATTCTGAAAGAGATTCGTTAAAATTGCAATGTACATAGAAAGCAAAACTTGTTGGGATATGTTTTTGGTATGTTGATGTGTTTGTGTGTGTACTTGCTATAGGTTCTAAGAGACTTTCAGTGTCAGCATACACGACAAAGGGAACACTTTCTTTATTTCTGTAATTTTTAAATTTTAAAATTTTATTCTCTTCATTAGGTAAAATCACTCGACACATGTTTATTTTATCACAATCAATTTTATGATTATTAAATGATTTTTCATATTTAAAATGGCATAAACATCTATCACAAAGTATGGTTCGATTTCGATCTTTTGTTATTTGAGATTTTACTAATCGAGATAAATTATTAATTAATGCAAAATGATAAACTTTGTTATTTTGAAAATTATTATCATCATCATCATCGTCTAAATCAAGTTCTGTATTTTCAATCATTAATAAGTGATAAGTAGGTTCATCTGATTTGTTTTTACTTAAATAAAGTGGAACAATTTCATTCTTTTTATTACTGCTTTTATCAATTCCGTAAACATTAATAATTAAATTGTTTAATTTTTCAAATTTTGGAATATCGCTGAGAGTAATGGGGAATTCAAAATCATCAAACTTTAAATCAGTATCTTTAAAGTGAGGATATGAACTTGTACGTTCCTTATTCTTTACAACTTGATAACGTTGTGCAATGATGGACCATAAAAAACAATGTTTGTCATTATTTATAACATTAATAACAGCTCTTTTATCAATTATAAATTTTGGCATTCTTATAAATATTGAGTATCCAGCCGCAAGAGGGACATATTTATTTATATTAACACTTAAATTTATAATTTCATTTAAAGACCAACCTGACTTTTTTTGTTGAAAATCATCAATCTTAACAAAAAGTTTTTCACGAATTTTATGATCAAACCATTCATCAAAGTTTGTTGATTCTAAAATTTTTGAATTTCTAGTATTGAAATATTTAATATCTTCAATTTCCTCACCTTCTTCTAAAACAGTATAATTTGCCGCAAGAACAACATTAACTTTCATGTTTCCTACCTTTTTCAATGCATTTTTTAATCGAGAAATAATCATTTTCTTTGCATCACTGAGAAAACTGTCCATATTTTTATGTTTCAAATTAATAACAACACCTGTTCTAATTCTATTCTCGAAAGCATTCTCTAATTCTTCCCACCTGATCCATCTCTCATCCTTTTTAAATAAACCAGTTCCTGTTCTTCTTAGTTTCTTAAACTTTCTGCTATTTGCTTTCAATAGTCCAATAGTTGACAAAATCTTTTTTTTCTCTCCACATGACACAGATCCATTTCTTAACAATTTATTCAGTAATCTAATGTTTTTTACACTATTATTTATCCAAAAATTTAATTCCTCTGTTGTAGTTTTTTTATTTAATGTTTTAAAAGCATTGTTCATAATTTTCACAAAATCTTTACAATAGTTAGAGCTTTTATCAGTTTCCATAACTTTACTTGCTTTACTTTACTTTTGAATTTATCTAAATTCATTTTTATCACTTGTATTAAATGTCAATTTTTTTCACTACAATGATTAACTCCGATCAGACTAAAATTAAACTTTTAACTATAGCGATTTTTTTTTAAAACGAGATTTTTTAAGCGCACTTGAATTTCACGATGAAATTCTGATATGTTGATTGAACAACTTAAACTGCAGGAATGGTTTTGATAAGAAAAATTGCCTTCTTTATATACACAGATTATGACTAATTTGATTTCAAGTTAATTATGGTTTTCTTAGAATTGTGGTAAAAAACAAAAACAGGAAATACCAATGATAATGAGTCATGAACCCTATTTTGCGAAAAACAAAGAGATTATGTGTCATCGTTAAAGAATGCACCCTGTAAAAAACAAAAACAGGAAATGAGTGATCAATAAAAAATTCCAAAACTCTGAGTCATCAACCCTATTTTGCGAAAAACAAAGAAATTATGCGTCATCGTTAAAGAATGCACCATGTAAAAAACAAAAACAGGAAATGAGTCATCAATAAAAAATTCCAAAACTCTGAGTCATCAACCCTATTTTGCGAAAAACAAAGAAATTATGCGTCATCGTTAAAGAATGCACCCTGTAAAAAAACAAAAACAGGAAATGAGTCATCAATAAAAAATTCCAAAACTCTGAGTCATCAACCCTATTTTGCGAAAAACAAAGAAATTATGCGTCATCGTTAAAGAATGCACCATGTAAAAAACAAAAACAGGAAATGAGTCATCAATAAAAAATTCCAAAATTCTGAGTCATTAACCCCTATGGAAAATTCTAGGATTGTTTTATAATTCCAAGAAATTAGATAAATTCCAAGAATCACATTCGCATCATGATCTCAATATTCCCCCCCCCCCCCCGAAAATTCTAGGAAGTATGACGTCATATCTGGCTCAGCATAACAGTCTGAATACCCCCCCCCCCCCCCAAGGGTTTGAGTCTGGGCTAAAAGTGTCGGTAACATGTCGGTGCAGGGATCTTGAGTTAGAACCCTCCCTGTTTACCTACTAATGTATTAATGATATAATGGGAATAATGAGATAATGAATTAATGTTTGTTATTAGACAAAAATATAATTAGATAATGTGTAAATGAGATGAGATAATGCATTAATAAGATAATGGGAATAATGAGAATGGTAAAAATTAATTAAATATAATTCATTATGCCTCGTAAAGTTATACGTTCTATAGAAGAAGAAGCCACTTTTCAATTTAATAAACGAAAGAAAAATAATGAAAGACAAATGCGTCATTACATAAATTTGAAAGCAAAAAAAGTAAATGCTTTTAAAAATAATTTTAAAAATTATCATTTAAGAAATATTTCTAATGACAATGCAAATTCTGTTCAAACCGTCCATACAGTTAATGAAAATTGTAATAATGAAGATTCATCTAATCTTAATGAAAATTTGCAAGATAATAGACATCAAGTTTTAGAAAATGATATTTCAAAAAATTATTTAGGTGAAATGAATATTTTGTGCGTTCATTGTAATGCGCAACATTTCTCAGGAGAGAAGGGAGTGTATAAGGGTACGAATTCTTTTAATGATTGTTGTGGTCATGGTGGTGTTTCTCTTGAATCTATGTCAAATTTTCCATTGGAATTAAAATCTTTATTGGATGGATCGCACCCTAAATCAAAAATTTTTAAAAATGATATTAGAGTTTTAAATAATTCTTTTTCATTTGCATCGTTAAATGCTAATGTTGTAAATTTTAATGGAAGGCGTTTAGGACCTTTTTGCTACAAAATTCAAGGTCAAATTTATTATCAATTTAATAAGGCTTTATACCCGGAAGAAGGAGAAAATCCGACTTTTGGACAGCTATTCATTTATGATGCTAATTAAGCCATTGAATACAGATTAAATGCAAATAATAAACTTGATCTTGAAATTGTAACAATTATTGAAACAACAATGAGAAATTATAACGTTTTTACAAAATCTTATAAAATGATGTTAGATGTTGTAAATATTGAGAAAGAATTGGCTTTGCAAAATAATAATAATATTCCTGAATTGCAATTACTTTTCACTTTAAAAAAAGGAATGGATAGAAGACGTTTTAATTTTCAAACAACAAATGAGGTTGCTGCTATTTTTAATACAAATTCTGAAGGAGAAATTCCTGAATCCTATGTGACAATTTATAATAATTCTTCAAAATCTTTGCAATTAGTTAATAGCTTGGACCCAAATGTTGAGCCTTGGACATATCCCATATTTTATCCCAAAGGATCTATGGGGTACGATATAAATATGCTTCGAAATGACAAGGAATCAAGGTTAAAAAAACACAAAATTAGTAGAGCAGATTATTTAAAATTCCGTATAGCTGTCAGGGATGAATTTAATCCTTTCTTATTAGGTGGCAGATTATTTCAACAGTGGTTAGTTGATAATTACGTTAAAGTTGAGAAAGATAGACTGCATTATTTTGAAAATAATCAACTAAAAATAAGATCAGAATCTTATAAAGGTCTCGATGGGAGACACACGAGGAGGAAAAAGACAGGATGCTCCTAGTCGCAAAACCTCCTCGTGGAATATGAAGAGACTTGACAAGGAAAAGTTCGGCCGGTCCCTAAGAGAAGCCCTTTTAATTGAGGACTTGGGCTGGGTAAAGAGGCCGAGCAGTCTGGATGGGGAGGTGCGAGCGGTGAGGAACATGATAGTCACCGCTTGCAATGCGTCAATGCCACGCAAAGGCGCCACTCCCGTAAGAAAATCCTTGCACTGGTGGTCAGAGGAGCTAGCCTCCTTGAGAAAGGAATGCCTCAAAGCAAGAAGGACATATACCCGATCTAAGGGAGATCCCTTGCTGAAAGAGGCTTTCAAGGAGGCGAAAAAGGACCTCAAGAAAGAGATCCGCAAGTCGCGACGCCGTAGCTGGAAGGACCTAATTGAGGAAGTCGATAAGGACCCATGGGGTCTGGCTTTTAAAATCGTGACTAAGAAAATAGTGACGAGGCAAAAGACCCCCGGCCTGGACAATCCCGATTGGGTCAGAAAGATAATAAGTTCTTTGTTTCCTCCTGCAGAGCCATACCTTAGAAGGGACTGGAGTTTTTGCAAAGTCGAAGAGGAAGAACTTTTTACACTTAGTGAACTGCAAAAAGCAGGCAAAAGATTGAAAACAGGCAAGGCGCCTGGAATCGATGGGATAAGTAACGAGATCCTAAAGTTGGTAATCGACACTTCACCCCAGATTCTGCTTCGATGCTTCAATCTTTGCCTTGAGAGAGGAGAGTTCTTCCGCGACTGGAAGCGACAGAGGTTAGTCCTCCTGAGGAAAGGTGAAAAACCTCTAGATAAAGTCTCATCATACAAGCCTATATGCCTGCTAGATACGATGGGTAAACTTCTAGAGGATATGGTTCTGCAGAGAATGCAAAGCCACTTGACCGGAGAGAATAGTCTATCGGATCACTAATTTGGTTTCTGTAAAGGCAAGTCCACAGTTGATGCCATCCAGGCAGTTGTGGACATAGCCAAAGCAGGAAAAAACCAGTTGGGACCCGGAAAAAAGAAGAGCTTCTGCGCGTTGGTAGCAATTGACATACGCAAAGCGTTTAATTCCGCAAGATGGAAAGATCTCATCGAGTCGATGGAAAAGAAAAACATGCCGCCCTACTTGTTGCGGATAATGGATAATTATCTTAGCGACAGGTGGGTTATATATGAGGGAGACACCTGCACTCTCAAGGAAGAGATGCAGCGTGGGGCTCCTCAAGGCTCGAGGGTGGGTCCATTTGTATGGAATGTATCTTACGATGACTTTCTGCGAATGGATCTACCCGAAGGTGCGGTGATCATCGGCTTTGCGGACGACGCGTTGTTCGTGTGCACTGCCGAAAGTGAGGAGGCTCTTGGGACATTGGTGAACGAATGTCTGCGACTAGCAAAAAGCTGGCTGGATACCAGAGGTCTTGAAATGGCCCTGGAAAAGACCGAGGCACTGCTGGTCACAGACAGACGTGGTTATGAGCTCCCACGAATCGTGATAGACGGATTCGAGGTCAAGTGGAGTAAGCAAATTAAATATCTTGGTGTGGAGTTGGATGGAAGGTTAAACTTCCACCACCACATGGCTACGGCGTCAAATAAGGCGATCGAGTGTGCGGCTAATCTTTTACGGTTAATGCCAAATGTAGGCGGACCCCGTGAACACAAACGGAGACTGGTGGAAAGTGTCGCCCACGCTAAAATGGTCTATGCAGCACCAGCGTGGGCTCCATCCCTGAGGTGCAAAAGATGTGTGACCATCTGTGAAAAGATACTGTCGGCGCAGAGATCGATAACAACGCGTATCATCTCTGCATATAAGACGGTATCTACGAGTGCTGTGCAGGTCCTTGCAAGTGTCCCGCCAGCAGATCTTTTGGCGAGGGAAAGGGAAGAAATGTTTCTCTTTTCTAAAGAAAGAAGTTCCTTAGATGAGGAAATAAGACCAAGCAAGGGCCTGATCCGCAAAGAAGCGAGCCACAGGCTCATAGAAAGATGGCAAGAAAGATGGGATGGTGAGGAAAAAGGTCGATGGACTTATCGCCTTATCCCGGCACTCGCCACCTGGATAAATAGGAAACACGGTCAGGTTTCCTATTATTTGACTCAGGCGCTCACAGGTCACGGGTGTTTTAACTCGTACCTGTGTCGCTTTAAATTACGCGAGGACGAGGTGTGTGCATATTGCCAGTTCCCTGAGGACAACGCGGAGCACACCCTCTTCTCATGCAGAAAATGGGACTTGGAGAGGCGGGCCATGTTCGAAGGTGTAAATAGTCAAGTTACACCGGAGAACATGGTATCGCTGATGACCCAGTCGGAAGAGAATTGGCGGCAAGTCGAGAACTTCATAATCTCGGTTATGTCGAGGAAGGATCTCGACGGCCGCCAAAAAGCGTAATTTAAACAGCTTTTAATTTTGTACGTTTGTTTTTTATTAATTTATTTTGTGATTTATTTGTCCTTATACATTTTTTAATTGTTTGTGTTTTTATTCATCTTTGTACAGTTTTATGTTTTCAATATTTTATACGCGTTTATTTTTTCTTTTTTTTTATATATCCGTTAGTAATTTTATCTTTTGACTTTTTACACTTTTTAGAATTTGCTTTTTTATTGTTGTGCTGTAAATTCCGCTTATACTTTGAAATAGTTAAAAATTTTCTTTTTAACTATGGACGCAGGTTAACCGCAGAGAAAAGCAGAAGGTCGCTTTAGCGACAGAGTTGGAGCGCCACCCTCGAAGACTAAAGTCTTACGACAGTTCCGAGGGAGGGTAAAGGGCTCCAGAAGAAGGGTTACGGGTTTTAGTGGGTCGGGCTGGCAGTAGGTCGCCAGTTTATTAAATTTACTATTTTATATATTTATTTTTCTTTTTTTATCTCCTTTTGTTTTATCACACCAACCCCACATAACCTTGGAGTGCGGAATCCAAGGTATCTGTAGGCAGATTTCCCAAAAGTCCCTAAACAAACAAAAAAATTTTTAATTATTTAAGTAATAGATTATTTTAATTTTCATATTACATTATTATAAATATATTTTTTTTATTTAATTATATTTTTATTATTTTAAAAAAATTTAATTAATTATTAATACATTCAAATTTTAAAAATAGTTTAATTTTATTTACTTTTTTATTTTTATAATATAGTAATGCTGCATTATTGTAATAAATGCGTTTTCTAAAAAATATAAACAAGTTTTTTAGTTTTAATTAACTTTAAATTAAAATTTTATTATTCTATTAAAAAATTAAATATTTATAATTGATAATAAATTGGTAGTTATTTGTTGATTAAACTATGAAAATTTTATTAAAAGTTAATTTAAATACACGTGAGCGAAAAAAATTTTTTATTAAAGTAAATTCAAATAAAACAAATTTTTACATATAATGAATATTCATTAATTTATAATTTTTTTTAAATAAATTTTTATATTTGTCAATTTTTTAATATTATTATATAATATATATTAATTTTTTGGAAAATGTTTTTTTTTATTTTATTAATTATAAATAAAATTACTAAAAATATTAATAATAATAATAATAATAATAATAATAATAATAATAATAATAATAATAATAAATTAAAATAATAATTAAAATTTTTTCAGGACCATCTTGCTCGAAATCAATGGAAAATAATTTAGATTTCATTTCAGGTGATGATATTTCTGATTTACCGTTTACAAGTACGGAGGAATTAAAAAATATTAAACATGAAGATTGCACAGTGTAAGTTTTTAAATTGTATTATAAATAATTTTGAATAATATTTATTTTACGTAATGATTTTTATTCTTTATTATATTTCTTTTATTAGAATTTTGGTGGGAATCGTTGATACCATCGAGGATCCACGATTAGTGGGTAAAATGGGAAAACAAAAAAGAAGATGGAGGTTTTTTATAAATAACAATGCAGGCTACAGAATTCAGATCGTTCTTTGGCAAAATGACATTGAAAAATTTTAAGGAAAAATTATGTTATATTACGTAAGTGGTGTTTTATTTTTTAATTATTATATTATAATATTCAAATTTTTATTTACATTTTACTGTAGGTTAATATAAAATGTACGAACAATTTTAAAATTATTTTATAATATAAATTAGTAATTTAATGAAAACAAAATAAAAAAATTGAATGTATAATGATTTATGCATTAAGCGTTATTTACTTTTTATAATTTAATTATAATATTATTCACGTTATAAAAATATTTTAATTCTTTTTATATATTGACTATAAATTGATTTATTATTATTTATTTTTAGAAAATTATGATCGACGGAGGATATTCAAAAATTCAATTAAATAAAGATTGGAATCTTGGAACAGTGGATTTTGAAGTCACCATCAACAACAATACAATTATTACATGCATTCCACTTGAAATGAATTGTGCCGTAATTAGAAGGGAGGTTCCCGTTGTAAATTTATCAGATATTGCTATTTCGACTGGATTCATAAGTAATTATATTTTAATATTACTTTAAATTAATGACGTTTGCATATTTTATAAAATATGTAAATTTTATTATTAATTTTAAATTATATTTACATTAATAAATTCATTTGCATACAAATTTGTTTTAATAATAAATATTATTTTTTTTATTTCAGAGATTGAAGGATATCTCCGATCGCAATTTCAAAAAGTTGATCACTTTAAAAAAGAAATTTCAGATTATGTGCTTGCGTCAATTTCTGATGGAGAGTATAATTTGGAAGTCAGAGTTCAGGACGTTACCAAAATTGATGAATTAAAACAATTTAAAAGAGGAGATTCTTTGGAAATTTCTGGATACATTAGAACTCGATTGGGTAATTATTCTACATTTAATTATTGTAATTTCTTTAAAAAATATAATTTTTCAATTATTCAATATAATTTTTAAAAATTTATATTAATTTTTAAATTATATTATTTTTTAACATTATTTCTCTTAGAGTATGACAAATTAATTTAATTAAATAACTTATAAATTCATAAATATGTGTTTTTTAAGGAAACTTCTTTATATTTTATTCATTATTATTAAAATGAATTCTTTACATAAATAGAATTATTAAATAAATTTAATTGAATTATTTTTTTAATGATTAAGTTTTATATATTTAATTAATAGTTAATTTATGTAAATAATATTAATATTCAATTTATTCTAATTTAAAATATTTCAAATTGTTAAAATTACATGTTAGGTTAATGTTATTATGAAAAATTAAATTCAATATAAACGTTTTATAAATATTTTAGTTAATAATAAATTAATTTTTAATTATATCTTTCATTACAGGTAATAAAACGTATCTATCTGTTTCATCTGAAAAATGTGTGAATCCAATAAATTTGAAAAAATTAACTCTAACAGAAATTATTAAAGGCAATAAGCCTATTGAAAAAAGAAGGTTAGAAAAAACTGAAGACATTTAATAACAAATATCAAAGTATTTGGTCATTAAAATTATATTTTTATATAACGTTTTGCAATTAATAATTATATTACTGATTTTAAATAAAATATATTTTGAAATTTATTTATTGTTAATTTATTTCTTATCCTAAATTTTTTTTTATAAATAACATTATGTTTATATTATGAAATAATTCAATAATAAATAATATATAAATTATATAATAAATATATATTTTATAATTCAATGAAATTTATTTCATTTTTTTCTAAATTTTCAAAAATTTATTTCATTGACATAAGACATAATTTTTATCAATTTGTTAGTATTAATTTCTGTTTAAAAATACTTAATGATTGTTTTTTAAAATAAAAAATATTTATTTTATTTTATATAATTATTTCTATGTTTTATAAATTATTTTATTTTTTAATTATGTTTTGTAAATTAACGTTTCAGTAGCAAATGCCAAAGACCGTTGGCGCGCGCGATTTTTGTCTAGTTTTACATAAATGACAACGCAATTTAGAAATAGAAATAAAACAAAAGAATAATAAATTCGTCTAAGTAAATTGAAAAATTAAAACCAACAAGATCAGTTAATTCTAGCTTGTCTTTTTCTTCTTAAATTATCCTTTTCTGTTTACGTTTGAACCATTCCACAAATATTTTCTGGAAAAAAATTGTATTTATTAAAAATCTTATTGGGTATTAACTGTATTAACATGTAATATGTAAATCTATAAATATAAAACATACTTCAGAGCAGGCTCCAAGTTGATAAGATCAACTGAAACTTCAACCTGCGAGACACTTTCTATATCATTTGGGGTAAATATTTTGTAAATATAGCGCTGAATAAAGTTCCAAATATGTACAGCAGTACTAGGATATTGAGCATTTAAAGATTGGTAAATTTTGAAACATACATCCAATGCTTGAAGCAAACTTTCCATCATATACTTAATAAAATCATCATAAACGTAAATTGAGTTAATATTTTCAATTGTGTTTCCAATAACCAAAATGAAAGGTTGCACAGTATCATTTCTTTCAGTGGCTCTTCGAGTTATACGATTAAGCTCACACTCTAGATCTGTCAAGTTCTATATCAAACAAATTTTAAATATAAATTAATCTGCATTAAAAATTATTATTCGAATAATACAAATTCTTTTATTAAATTACCTTTTTAAAATTGTTTTTAATTTTTTTTTAAATTTAAATATTACTAACAAACATTTAAATAAATTATAAAAATAGTTTACTTTAACATGAAGAAAGAATGTTTCTACTAATTCTGACTTTGATGGTCTAAAGTTTTTTCCGGTTGTTTTGTTACGAATCGTTCCAGAACAAAAAACTTGCGGCAAATAATTTAGCACTACAGCATCTAAAAAAATATCTGATTAAAAAAATTATATTCAAAGATGGTAAAAACTTTTCTGTTTAACATTTTTTAAAGTAGTAAATAATTCTTATTTAATATATTTAGGAATAACTTTTTGTTAAAGACTTAGTCTAAATTACGAAAACAAGATAATGAGAATGTTAGTTTACCATTAGTTCTTTTTAAACGTATTTCTTCTGACAAATGCTTGTTTCTAATGCCTAAGTTTATAATTCCACGCGAAAAATATTCCCACGCAGAATTGTGACGTTGCAAATTTTTCAAGAAATTTGTAAACAGAATTTTAACTGAAAAATTATAAACAAATAACCTCCCTTGTGCCGATTAACAATAATAGCAACAATTCTCAACTCTGATAAAATATTTGTTTATTAAATTTGTTTATTTACGTTGTCATATTTTCTTTCATGAAAATATTATCAAGAAAATTCAAATCAACACGTTTCCCGGTTGAAGCAGAAGAAAACGATCCTCACACTTGCGCAGATTCCTCATCACGTTTACCCACAGCAGAAAACTACAACGTTAACCAAATGAAAATCGAATTGACTCGATATACCTGTCACTTTTAAATTCAACCTACCCAAAAGTCATCTCACAAATAACCCTTTGAGTAAATAAGAATTATTTTTCATATTTGCCAAATTCTAATAAAACCTCAAAATTGTTAAGAGATTGACTATTGAACAGGATGGTCCCTGTCATTTCTCTATATTGTAAAGAGACACCTTTTGCTCAGGCCCGAATTCTCATGTCACTAAAATTAACTTTTTCCCTTTTTGATTTTGATTAATTTTGATTAATTACATTTCCCTTTACGAGTGACAATCAGAGAATTTTGGAGGTTGACGACAAGGAAACTAAGAATTGAAAAGTAAAAATCTCAGGAAGCGAGATATTACAACTTAAATTATACCCCTGTGTCACTATTTTCGAAAGTAATTACGCTCCTGTTTTCGGCGGAGTAATACTAGTTTTGGACCATGGTAACCGGCAGGGAAAACGAAGGGGAGGAATCACGGCAGCAAGCTCGCAAGGAAAATCCTAATCGCTCTCTCTGGATTTGACCGCCTTCGAAGGAAGCCAATTTTCGAAGAAGCTCTCATCAAATTTTCCAAAGTTTTCTTTTATTATAATTTGTGTGTGCGTGCTGACGTTCGAAATCTCTTGAGTGAATCGTCGCATAACAAAATGTAAGTCAGGTCATAATATCTTCCTAATTTCTTTTATTTTTGTATGTAAAATGTAAATTTTCCTTTTTCTTTTGAAATGTAACAAGTGGTTCAGCCGGCCTCACGGTCAAGCGAGAGTGTGTTGGTAGTGTCTTAATTTCTTTTACTCTCGCTCAACCATGCAGCCAGAGTTTCTGATTTTAATATTTTATGTTCTCTTTATTTAATTTTGATTGTTTATTTTGTTATTATTAATTATTTGTTAGTGTAATTTTGTGAGAATTGTAAATGAAGTTGTCTCATTTACAATTTCTTCGCCCTCTCCCTCTCTAATCTATTAAGAAAAATCCTTAAATAAATGGAGTTGTTCCATTTATATTTAATTGTCCTTTAAATTGTTATTCTGTCCCAAAAATTTCCCTACTTAGAGAATTCTAATTTTAATGAACAGCGTTGTCCCATTCATAATTGTAGTATTCTTTAAATATGTAATTGAATAAACCCTAATTTTAACAAATGGAGTTGTTCCATTTATAATTTATTTGTCCCTTAATTTGTCAATAGAGAAAATTGTAATTTTTATGCATGGAATCGTCCCATTTATTTTGTCTCTTTTTCGATTAAGAAAGAAAATCCCTAATTAATAAATAGAGTTGTTCTATTTATAATAATTATTTAATTATTTTGTCCCTTATTTTTTAAATAGAGTTGTTCTATTTATAATAATTATTTAATTATTTTGTCCCTTATATTTTAAATAGAGTTGTTCTATTTATAATGATTATTTAATTATTTTGTCCCTTATATTTTATTCTATTGAGAAAATCTTATTGTGAATAAATGGAGTTGTTCCATTTATAATTGTCATTTATCTATTTTGTCTCGTATATTCTATTTTACTGAGGAAAACCCTATTATCAATAAATGAATTTGTCCGTTTACGACACGATTTGTCCCTTATTTTGAGAAACTTAATAATTTTTGACAAACTGTTTTGTCCCGTTTTCCCTAATTTTATGCGTAATATTTTTAGATGTAAGTTGTAATTTTGCGATAATAATTTTAGCTGACCAGATTGGCTTAATTAAGACTATTATTGAGAAATTGTTTATGTAATTGAGTACTTTGTTTAATTGAGAAAATTATCTGCAAATTTAAATGTTATAATAAATCATTATTAAATGTAATATTTTGAATATGATTTTCTCGAATCCCCCCTCCTCCGTCTTTTGCTAGTCGACCGGCATTGAAATTGATATTTATCTTAATGATTTTAATTGAAAGAATTTTAATAATTGTTTTTTGTCTTTTTATGGAATTTAGTTCTATTACTTTAGCTTTTGTTTTGGGTATTTAGTACCAATTATTTTGTTTATCTTGGATATTTAGTATCCGCATTTCTGAAACTGTCCCAAGAAAGGACTGGCGCTCAACACTTTGGTTTATTTAAAATTCTTCCTTTTTTTATTTATTGAGATATTATTCTTAATTTCTAAATTATTGTTCGGACCTAAAAATCTTTGGCTTATCGTAAGTATTTATTTTTGTTATTTGTTTATTTATTTTGCGACTAATAAGTTTGTTTACAAAAATTTAATTTTTATTTTATTTTATTTTCAAAATATAGACGGGCAATGCCCTTTATTACAAAATCAAAGAAATACTTAAACTAAAAAAGAAAAAAGAAAAGATGCTTTCAGCCTTGAAAGGAATATTTTATATTGCGTAGACACTCTACTAATTTACTCTTGAACACATTGTAGTAAGGTTGAAAGAAATCAATGTCACGCATAGCATTTGCCTCCCGACATATACGTGTTAAAGCACAATTATAATATCAATTAATTTGTTTATAAATATTTCGTGTCCTGTTAATTATGTTTATTTGTTTATGGAATTTGTTATTGTTGAAAAAGGTCTGGTTATAATTTTGGCGCCCAACGTGGGGCTGCCAAAGTAGAAAATCATATTCAAATTATTAAGAAAAATTTTGATTTTGTTTATTTAGTAAAAATAAAAATATTTTTTTATGTTTAAACAATTTTCTCGGGTCAATGAAAATATTTTATAAAATTTTATATATTATGTCTTGTGTGAAAATTTTATTTCAGGATTTCTTGAGAAAACTTAATTTATTTTATTTCTTGTATATTGAAGCATTGTTTTGAATATTTCTTTTGTGCCCTTTATACTTGTGTTGATGACTCACCCGTTTACATATTGCCTGTAAACAGTCATAATTAAATTTAGTACGAAAATCGAATTTATCAATTTCCCAAAATATTTTATTTTGTACAGAAATAAATTTATTTCAAATTTATACCCGGTGTCCTAATAATTCAGTATTATGAAAAGTCCATGATACTTATCTCCCACATTGAAATAAACTTATTTCAAATTTATACACAGTGTCCTAATAATTCAGTATTATGAAAAGTCCATAATACTTATCTCCCACACTGAAATAAACTTATTTCAAATTTATACACAGCGTCCTAATAATTCAATATTATGAAAAGTCTTTTTTTTCACTTAATTTATTTTTTTCATATCAAGTGAGAAATTTGCAAATAAGTAAAACGGAAGTGAGAAACAATTCCACATCGAAATAAATCTATTTCAAACTTACCTAGTGTCCCAGAAATTAAAACTAAACGGGAAAAGAGTAAAAGACCTTCCCTAAAACTAGTCGAGATAGAATGTCTAAATTTAGAAACAGATATTACTGAAATTACTGTAATTTATAGCCCCATGGACTTAGATATTTTTATTTATTGTGAAACGGGTAAATATTTCGTTAACGAGAAAGACGTATTAAAAATTAAAGAAAGTAAAGATTATATCTTGAAAAACGATTCTGATAATTCCACCCTTAACACTAATCAAGAAAATATCGTTTTAAAAGATGAAACTTTAAAAACCAGCACTCCGAAAACTGAATTCCAGGAGAGCTGCCCTTCTACCGCCTGTTTTAAAATTTCAAATTTACAATATCCTTCTTTAGCACCTTCTTCCCCAGAACCATTACTCTACGTAACGGTCCGCATCGAAAATCAGGAAGTAAAAGCCCTCGTAGATTGTGGAGCGTCAAGAAGCTTCATTGGACCCCAAGGACTTGAAATTATTAAGAACCTAAACCTTCCAGTAAGCGAAAAAGATAGTATAGTACAAGTAGCAAACGGACAAATATTGACCGTGTCTAAAGAAATCACCCTACCTCTCGAGTTACAGAAACAAACTAAGCCTCTACGCGTGAGAATTTTAGATTCTCTGTCCGAACCCTTAGTTTTAGGTTTAGACTTCCTTAAATATTTTAAAATACAAGCCGATTTCGTGACTAGATCTTGGTTTTACAAAAATAAACCTAAGAAAATGTACCATTTTGAAAAGAAGGAAGATGACCTCTTAGAAAATTGTGCCGGTTTAATTGAATTAACTTCTTCACAAATGGAAAAGTCAGAATTATTTCTGAAATTGCATTTACCCGAAATACCTAATTAGCCCGGATTAACTACCTTGACTATTCATTCCATAAACACAGAGAACCATGCCCCTGTAAAACTGAGATGTTATATGGTTTCACCCAAAGTTATGGAAGATATTATAGCCGAAGTTAATAATAATAATAATAATAATAATGAGGGTAAACTCTGTGAAGAGATACCAGGATGCACTCCCTTTTGCGGAAACTTCCTGCTATCTTGGAGAGACACATCGACCTCCACGTCCGAACATACATGTTCACGTGCCCTTGGATATCATAGACGTCGCATCAATGCTCCGGAAATGCTATAACGTCTATGTAACTAACGGAGGCGGTTCAGGGTCCATCCTGGCCAGATGGTAGTACCCTGTTAAGGCCCGATTGTTCCTCGACACGGGACAAAGAAATAAAAACAAATTTAATGGAATGGACAAAATTTTAAATGAAATACTCCAAGTGGGTACCTCGAAAGAGGGTAATCCCACCACCGATTCTGATCGGGTGCAAGCCCCGATAGTCGGTGCAAATGGCTCCAAAGATTTTGGAGGGAGCCAAATAGATAGCCAGGTGACATGCTACGAATCAAATGTTGCAAATCAGTTCCTGGCTATTCCGGGAATTTTTAAAAGCTTGCGCCAAGGATTCAAGCGGCAAAAAAACGTCAGTCGTGACATCCAGGATGGCGTGACGGTTTTAGAAAGTGCGTTCGATGTAATCTGTAAGAATTTACGTTTTATCCCCGAGCCTTTTAAAGACCAAGAGCAGCAACATCCAACTGTGGAAGTTCCACAGCAGACAGAGAGCACTACTGCAGCTCTGAACGGCGCAAAGACATGCCCTAATAAGGCGAAAGGCGTTAATAAACGCCCAAGGGAAGGTGCAAGTCCAGATGCGAGTCCGCAACGAACGACTCAAGGCGGGAAGAGAATTAAGCGAAAAGATGCTCCACGGCTTGATTTTGAGTCGCTAGTTGGAACGAAACAGGCGCCCTAAAATAGTCCTGGCAAGTCGTATGCTGAGACCGTCTTGAAGGACGGAGCGGACAATGGGGACGGCTTTAAAATTGTTAAAAACAAAAAGAAACGGGCTCCAAAAGAGAAGCTCTCACGTGAGAAAAAAGAGTTTCCGAAGCCCCCTTTGAAGCTAAAGAGCACGGAAGCCGTTAAAATCACGGCAAGAGACCCAAGTCTGTATGAGGGTATCTTGCCGCTGATAAAAGCAAAGGTAAACCCACAAGATACAGGGACCGTGATCTGGAAAATCAGGAGAACTTTTAAACAGGAGGTTCTCTTGATAGTGAAAAAGGGTGGAGAGACCTTAAAATTTGCAGAGGCACTGACTTCGGCCCTGCATGGCAAGGCTGAGGTCACATCTCGATATCCTGTTCTGCAGTGAGCAGTATCAAGGAAGCGACTTCGCCCCTTGGTATCAGGATAAGGCGAAGAGAGCCGCCATAAAGCTGTGCAACCCAGAATTGCGGGTTGACAAGTTTCTGGAGACGAGCAGTGGGTTCGTGTGGATAGAGGTGGCTAATATACGTATATATAGCTGCTACTTCTCACCCAACGACCCACTGACAAACTTTGAAGCCAATATCAAAGACCTAGAAGCGAGCCTCACAGAATCCAGGCTGGATGTCATCATCACTGGCGATTTTAACGGAAAGTCGCCAGAGTGGGGTGAGACGAGACTCGACAAAAGAGGAATTCGTATTGGAGAAATGATCTCCAGAAACGACTTATTAACTGTAAACGGAGGCAATACATGGACTTTTAGACGAGGTGCGATCGGATCAATTATAGATCTAACGATCGCATCGTCTAAACTATTTGGCCGCATAAGCAACTGGCGGGTCTCCACCAGCGTGGGCCCCATCCCTGAGGAATAAAAGATGTGTGACCATCTGTAAAAAAGACAATGTCGGTGCAGAGATCAATAACAACGCGTATTATCTCTGCATATAAGACGGTATCTACGAGTGCTGTGCAGGTCCTTGCAAGTGTCCCGCCAGCAGATCTTTTGGCGAGGGAAGGGGAAGAAATGTTTCTCTTTTCTAAAGAAAGCAGTTCCTTGGATGAGGAAATAAGACCAAGCAAGGGCCTGATCCGCAAAGAAGCGAGGCACAGGCGCATAGAAAGATGGCAAGAAAGATGAGATGGTGAGGAAAAAGGTCGATGGACTTATCGCCTTATCCCGACACTCGCCACCTGGATAAATAGGAAACACGGTCAGGTTTCCTATTATATGACTCAGGCGCTCACAGGTCACGGGTGTTTTAACTCGTACCTGTGTCGCTTTAAATTACGCGAGGACGAGGTGTGTGCATATTGCCAGTTCCCTGAGGACAACGCGGAGCACACCCTCTTCTCATGCAAGAAATGGGACTTGGAGAGGCAGGCCATGTTCGAAGGTGTAAACAGTCAAGTTACACCGGAGAACATGGTATAGCTGATGACCCAGTCAGAAGAGAATTGGCGGCAAGTCAAGAACTTCGAAATCTCGGTTATGTCGAGGAAGGATCTCGACGGCCGCCAAAAAGCGTAATTTAAACAGCTTTAATTTGTTTGTTTTTTATTAATTTATTTTGTGATTTATTTGTCCTTATACATTTTTTAATTGTTTGTGTTTTTTATTCATCTTTGTACAGTTTTATGTTTTCAATATTTTATACGCGTTTATTTTTTCTTTTTTTTATATATCCGTTTGTAATTTTATCTTTTGACTTTTTACACTTTTTAGAATTTGCTTTTTTATTGTTGTGCTGTAAATCCGCTTATACTTTGAAATAGTTTAAATTTTTTTTAACTATGGACGCAGGTTAACCGCAGAGAAAAGCAGAAAGTCGCATTAGCGACAGAGTTGGAATGCCACCCTCGAAGGCTAAAGTTTTACGACAGTTCCGAGGGAGGGTAAAGGGCTCCTGAAGAAGGGTTACAGGTTTTAGTGGGTCGGGCTGGTAGTAGGTCGCCAGTTTATTAAATTTACTATAATATATATATTTATTTTTCTTTTTTATATTTCCTTTTGTTTTTATCATACCAACCTCACATAACCTTAGAGTGCGGAATCCAAGGTATCTGTAGGCAGATTTCCCAAAAGTCCTTAAGCAAAAAAAAAAAATAAATAAATACGCAAGATGGAAAGATCCCATCGAGTCGATGGAAAAGAAAAACATGCCGCCCTACTTGTTGCGGATAATGAATAATTATCTTAGCGACAGGTGGGTTATATATGAGGAAGATACCTGCACTCTCAGGGAAGAGATGCAGCGTGGGGCTCCTCAAGGCTCGAGGGTGGGTCCATTTGTATGCAATGTATCTTACGATGATTTTCTGCGAATGGATCTGCCCGAAGCTGCGGTGATCATCGGCTTTGCGGACGACGCGTTGTTCGTGTGCACTGCCGAAAGTGAGGAGGCTCTTGGGACATTGGTGAACGAATGTCTGCGAATAGCAAAAAGCTGGCTGGATACCAGAGGTCTTGAAATGGCCCTGGAAAAGACCGAGGCACTGCTGGTCACAGACAGACGTGGTTATGAGCTCCCACGAATCGTGATAGACGGATTCGAGGTCAAGTGGAGTAAGCAATTTAAATATCTTGGTGTGGAGTTGGATGGAAGGTTAAACTTCCACCACCACATGGCTACGGCGTCAAATAAGGCGATCGAGTGTGCCGCTAATCTTTCACGGCTAATGCCAAATGTTGGCAAGAAAGATGGGATGGTGAGGAAAAAGGTCGATGGACATATCGCCTTATCCTGGCACTCGCCACCTGGATAAATAGGGAACACGGTCAGGTTTCCTATTATCTGACTCAGGCGCTCACAGGTCACGGGTGTTTTAACTCGTACCTGTGTCGCTTTAAATTACGCGAGGACGGGGTGTGTGCGTATTGCCAGTTCCCTGAGGACAACGCGGAGCACACCCTCTTCTCATGCAAGAAATGGGACTTGGAGAGGCGGGCCATGTTCGAAGGTGTAAACAGACAAGTTACACCGGAGAACATGGTATCGCTGATGACCCAGTCAGAAGAAAATTGGCGGCTTGTCGAGAACTTTATAATCTCGGTTATGTCGAGGAAGGATCTCGACGGCCGCCAAAAAGCGTAATTTAACAGCTTTTAATTTGCTTGTTTGTTTTTTATTAATTTATTTTGTGATTTATGTGTCCTTATACATTTTTTAATTGTTTTGTGTTTTTTATTCACATGGGGAAACAGCGCCTTAATAATCTTTCGGACCTAGATCGGATTGTCAAAACCAGGGGTTCTTTGCCTCGAAACTAATTTTTTAAGGACGACTTTGTAGGCCAAACCCCATGGGTCCTTCTCCACTTTTCCGATCAGGTCCTTCCAACACGATTTTTTGCTACTTCTTATAGCCCGCTTAAAAATATGCCTGGCTTTGTGCCACTCTTCTTGCAGCAGAAGGTCTCCCTTTGAATGGGTGTATTTTCTCCTCGCTGCGTTGCATTCTCTTCTTAAGCGGGCTAATTCGTCGCTCCACCAGTACAGAGCACCCTTCCTAGCTTTTGTTTGGTGCTGGCGAGGCATAGAGTAATTGCACGCTGTAATAATAACTCGCCTCGCCTCACGCACTTTGTCACCCACAAAAATTGGCTTCGTCATCCAGCCTAGCTCATGTATAGCTCGAGCCTCGGCCAGAGACTCTGCCAACTTCTCCCGATTTAGCCGTCTGAGGTTCCAGAAGGGTCTATTTTGGCCAACATGCGGCCTGGTGTTCCTTCCTGATTTTTCTCAGCGACTATAAACTCTATGTACTGGTGGTCACTCATAGTCGTTTCGTTCAGCACTCCCTACCGCACTATTCTACGGGCCACGCGGGGCGACGCAATTGTCAAATCGATGATAGACCCTGACACCCCGCGCCTGAACGTGAACTCTTGTCCCCGGTTCACCACCACTAAATCATTTGCTGCGACCATGTCCGATACCAAGGTTCCCCTCTTGTCTAGACGAGTCTCTCCCCATTCCAGCGACTTACTATTAAAGTCTCCCGCAATGAGGACATCCCCGCCGAAAGCCTTGATGCTTTATTCATAGCCTCAACCTCGGCATTGAACTTTTTAAAAGGATCGTTTGGAGAGAAGTAGCAGATGTAAACGCGTACTCCCGCCACTTCCACCTAAACGAAACCCGCGTCGGTCTCCAGAAAGTCACCAATAGTGATGTCCGGATTACATATTTGAATACCCGATCTCTTGGATGCATCCTCAAACCAGACAGAGGATTCTGGCTTCCTATACTGCTCACTGAAAAGCAGTATATCAGCTCCCCTCTCTCTGGCAGTCTGCATCAAGAGATCTTGCGCGACTTTTCCTTTCCTGAGATTAACCTGGAGAAACCTAAGCTCTGGACTTTAGATCTGTTAGTATCTTCCAGTACACCGGGCAGACCCTGCTCCTGAAGAATGTTTTGTGTCTTCCATCCCACGATCGGAACAGTCAATGCACTGGGCTACCCCTTTGCACTGACTCTTCCTGTAGTCGAGAACAACACAACTCCAGCAAGCCTCCTTTTGGTCCGGCCCACTGCATCCTCCAGCCAGATTGCCGTAACAGAGGCATCTAAAGCACCTCTCTACTTCCACTCTGGCGTAGACTTTGCAGTTGACCCACCCTATTTTTACTCGCCTGGCCTTCAGTAACGACTCCGCTTTCGTTTCCGAAAGCCGCAGAATGGCCTTCTTCGTGTTACCATACCGAGCGAAAAGCTGACACAGAACTTCTAAGTCTGGCCTGCCAAGTGCACCCCGGACCGCCAATACAACATCTTCTTGGACTATGGTTTCGTCGAGGTTCATGCATGTTTTGTGGCTTTGTGTGTACTTACATGCGCGTGTGGAAAAAAGATGTCAGTGTGTTTGTGTCTTCTGGAGTAACTTATCAGAGGTGGGATCTGTTCCGTGCACCATTCCCGTCGACCGCAGGACGGAGACCCGGTGCTTCCCCTCTCCAAGAGTCTAACAGTTCTATTCCCAGAGTTGGATGACCAGCTTCCCCAGTCTGGAAGAACGACCAAACGAACATTCTTTCATAGGGTTACTGGAACCACAAGGACAGCGGGGTTTAGCCGGAGCAAGTAGTCATCGCTTCCGTTTGAAAATCGAGTGTTAGAACACAGGATTATTCGCACAGATAGCAAATCCATCCTCATCGGTACTAAGAACTGCAGGAGCAAGAAGCGGAAAAACAAGCAGGAATCCGATCGGCCGCAGAGGAGAATGGTCCCTAAACAATCCACTTCTTTATACCTCTTTCAATTTATCTACAAATTCTTTTAAACAGTTCTCCATGTCAGTGGCTGATCTTAGGTATAGGAAAACCGGTAAAGTTTTACTGCCCCAAACGAGGGGAAGGAAATCTCCTTCAGTTTGCCTTAAAGCCCACCCACCACGGCAAGGTGCCAACCATCATTTTATTATTAAAGGTAACGACAAAAAAATACAAATTAATGTACACGATACATTATGAAAAAAAGAGATATAAAAACAAAAAGTATTTGCACAATAGTATGCACTAAAAAAGAACGTTCTTCGACCTCGCCTATCTTAATTCTCCGGAAACCGTTTTCACATTACATCGTGAGAATAAAGTGGTTGGCGATGCTTAAGCCGTACTTCGGCTTGCTCCATCCTGCTTGGGTTTTCTGCTACGTTCCTTAATTAGCGAGACTTTAATTACCAAAGTAAAATCTTTTATTACTTTCCATTTTTTTATATATTTTACCAATTCTTCTGAGGCGAAGGTAAAACCAGGAATCGTTTCGATGTTTCCCGGTCTTCTAAAAGTGGTGGTGTTTACTACGTTAAGGATCGTTAGACCTGTTCTGGCCACCAGTTCCATCCCTCTTTTGCCTCTTGAATCCGGGTATGGCATGCCCCATTCGAGTGCTTTTGTATTGAAGTCACCAGCTACAATGGTCCGTGAGTAGTTATCGACGAGAAAATCATCTAGATTATCGAGTTTATCTTGGAAATCTTTGATACATTCCCTTGGAGTGAAGTAACAGCTTATGAGCATCATATCCCCCTCTTGACCCATACGAATCCTTCTTCTGAGCCATGGTTGTCAACTGGAACCTTGTTCGTATCTTTTATCCAAATGGCTGCGGTGCCTAACTTGTCTTGAAACCAGTTTTGATTGTCGATGTTTTTATACTGCTCGTTAATTATAAGTACGTCGATTTGTTTCTCGATAATAATCTGAAATAATAAGTCGTTTGCTGTTCGACTTCTATGCAGATTTCCTTGGAGAATGTTGATTATTTGCTCGGCTTTGCCTTTTCCTTCTTAAGTTCCTCTATAAAGACTTGGCACTTTCCTGTTCCAGGGACGTGGTCAGTGAGCGCTTCATCCAGCTGTCGTTCGGTGCACAGAACACAACATGGCGTTGAGCTACATTGTGTTCCCTTGTGTCCCTCTTTACCGCACTTATAGCACAGTTTGCTTCTGTTTAGGCCTTTGCAGTTTCTTGCTTGATGTCCGTATCCGAGACAGTTAAAACATCTACACGAAAAAAAAGTACGTGAAATTTTCGTTGACTCGGTACTTGAATTTTGGATACGACACAAAATACTAAAAACAGTCTAGTACTTTTGCATGAGAGTTTCAAAAGCAGTCAATGAAAATTTCTAGTACCTTGCTTGAGAATTTCATTGAGTTTCAAAAAAATTGTAAAATAAAAAAAATAATTTACACTTGGTCACACAGTTTTTCTGAAATTCACTCATTCATTCACATATTTAGATAAATAATCACACAAACAAAGAACAATTATTGTATCACTTTTCGACGTTCGTCAACACTTATGAACTAACCTATAACACACATACATATATTCGCGTATAACTTAAATATAAACACACACTTAACACTTAAAAGTACGTATCGAATTGTTCTTATATTCCACATGGTGAAATTTTTCACGACTTTTGAGATATGCTATTTCACTGAAAACTGAGACTTACATAACATTCTGTTTTGTGAGAAACACAAAATAAAAAATATTTTTTTGAAAGTCAATTCTTGAAGACAAATATATATTAACACTATTTGTTTTTTATAAAATAATAGTATATTCACATCTGAAATTAACACAAATGGAAACAGACGATCAGCTGGCATTTACCTTGGGTAGAACGCGCAACGCACACTGCGCATGCTCTACAGAATTTTCAAGCGCAGTCAACTAATCTTTCACGTACTTTATAAAACTGAACAAATGACTTTTCGTTAAAATTTAAAAAACACTGTTGCCCATACTAGTACTAGAATAACTCTAGGACTTTTCTATATTTTCTAATAAAAAGTATGATACAGCCTTGTATTTTGTGTCCTATCCAAAAGTCAAGTACTTTCAAGGAAGGATTCACGTACTTTTTTTTCCGTGTAGTGACTTCAGTTCTAGGTCGAATTCTGCAATTTACCCACCCAATCTTAATTTTCGATTTCTTCAGGATTTTCTTCGCTACCATCTCGCTAGTCTCGACGATTGCCATTACTTCGGACATTCTGTTTGGCTTCATCAGAAATACCTTAACTTCAGTGTCCTTGGGTTCGATTTCTTGCATAATTGCCTGTACTACTTCATCTTTGGTGGTAACACAGTCTATATCTCGTATCTTCAGGCGCATTTTTAGGATTCTGTTCTCCACGATACCTATGTCTCTCACTGCGGTAGTGATAGCGTCTGCGAACAGTTTGCTATCCTTTGTCTCGTTTCCAAACTCTACCAGAACGCATTCGTTTCTTGTTTCGTATATGCGCTTTATAGCTGTCTCTGTGTCCTTAGGGTTAACTTTTTCCCGAATTTCTGTCAGAACTTCGGAGTAAGTTTTTCCTCCTATTGGTTTTATGATCACCGCTTCCGAGCGAGCTTTCTTTTCTTTAAAGGGTGGTTTTTCACTTTTCTCTCTTCTCTCTCCAGTTCTTCTGTTCATGACAAGTGTCCAGTCTGTTTGCATTGCAGTTTCCTTCTTCGTCTTTTCAGCAGCATTCAGGCCTACTCTTTCAGCTGGGCTGGATGCCAATCTCTTCTTTGAAATGCTGCTACTGCACAGTGAGACCAAACTGCAATTTACTGTTCATATTAGTCTAAGCCTAATTTATAGTTGTTTTTTTTATTTTTCTTTGAACCCAGAGAGAATTTTAATACACAATTTTTTATGTGTTGTATTTTATTACTATTGGTTATCAACAATTTATTTTTCCCTTATCTTTGATTACATTTGTTTTAATCAAGATGGCTGAAATTTCATTCTGCTTATAAGCACATGTTTTTTTTCTTTTACTTGATTTGGGCCTTTTGTATTTTATATAAAAAAAAAAATTTAATTTCTTCTTCTTGGAATACGAATTAGTTTTTTTTTCTGTCCCACAACTTTATTCTGATAATTTTTGTGTCAATTTTCGCTGAAGTTTGACTTGGATTTTAGCACGTGCTTAACCTTTGAGGAATCCTGAGAACCACTGTTTCGTTTCGAGTTAAGAGTCCAGATCTTCAAACTGGAGGGTTGATATGCTAGGATCATTTTTTTGCTTATTCTTGGTATCTTTGTTTTCTTCTTGTTGAGATTTATACTGGATTTTTGGTAAGCTGGATATGATTTATTTTTGTGTTCGTCTATGAAATTTCATTTTTACATGTGATAGAATGTGTTTCTAAATCACTTTAAGGTTGTGGTCGGGGACATTTAGTAACCCTGAATCTTTGTTCGACTTAGTATATATATGTTTGATCATATTTAGTTAACCTTTTATATGGAACAATTAATTAAGTAATTAAATTAATCCATTTTGCAATAGAACCTAAACGTCTGTGTTCCTTACAGGTTGACAACTCTTTTCTCTCTTTCTACACCATGTCGTCTTTTGGAGGTGCCAATGGACCTCGACCTGCCAGACCTGTTGGGTCCTCTCCTTTTCGTTCAGGCCATGCAGGCCCTTCTGCTCCTGGCTATCAGTCTTCAAATATAATTGCGAAGCACACCTATATTGGTGATTTTAAAAAGAGGCAGTTGTCTTTTGGTGCCATTAAAAGGACTAAGGATCTTTCCACTAAAAAGGTCAAAACCAAACAGTCATCTCTTGTCTTGCCTGTTGTTGTTCCGGAAATTACTGTTTCTAATGTATTGAATGAGTCTATTCGCTCCTCTCCACCTATTCAATTGGAACAATCCTCTCATCTCTCACATATCGATCTTTCGCAAACTCGTCCAACTGCTAGTCAAGTTTCAGAAGTCGATGATGATGAAGAAGCCGATAATCCTGGTTCTCACATTTCTATGTCAGGTACTCCAGAATACTTGTCCTGGAAGAGAACTTCCGTAGAGGTATTGGAAAGATTCTCTCAAGAATCCTCTCCCCCCTTCATTGTTTTGATTGTATCGCTTTTACCTAATAGAAACGTTGGCAAGATGAAGAAGATTGCGGTTGGTGTCTTGATCGGCAATATAATTTCGGGTTCTAAAAGAATCACTCCAAACGGTCAAAACCAGCTTAAGGTTTTTTGTAATAGATGGCAGGATGCGAATGTTTTGGTTGATTCTCCAATACTTGTCGAAAAGGGTCTTAAGGCATTTATTCCGTCTTCGCTTTTTAATCGCAGAATTCTTGTCAGGGAGGTTGACATTGATTTCAGTGCTGGGGAAATCTATGATCTACTGGATCGCGCTTTCAGACCTCAGGTGTTGGAAATTCGCAGAAGAACAAAATCTCGTCCAAGGGATAGGGATGGTGCTGCTGCGGGGTCTGCTGGTTTGGTTGAGCCTTTAGATATTATCGAGATTACAATCTCCTCAACAAATATACCAAAAACGGTTTATATCGCCAACATTGCTTGTAGTGCTATCCCTATTATTTCACCTCCAAGAAGGTGCTATACATGTCACAGGTATAGGCATATCACTAGGCAGTGTAGAAGTTCCAGGCCGATCTGTGAATTTTGTGCTGACTTTCATGAGAAAAAGGATTGCCATAATAAACTGAGGCCCCCTCTTTGCTCTAATTGCGGTGGCAATCATGTTGCCTCCTCCAGGGATTGTCCTGTCTATTCTTTCGAATTTAAGGTCATGAGAGTTAGGTTCGAAAACTTCTGTGGATACGATGAGGCGGATGCGATCTTGGAAGACCAAGGAATTTTTAAGCCTCGTTTCCCGGCGGTAATTATTCGTAATCTTCAACAAATTTCTCTTCGAAGACCTCATGTTGAACTTGCAGGTCCTGAAAATGTAAACGCAAATATGGGGGAAGTCCTTACACCTCCTCCCTCCACCTCTAGAGGAGTTTCCGAAAATTTGGATTCAATTACAATCGCTAACCCTACTTCTGACTCCTCTGAGAAATTTCTTACAGCTATTACTAAATCTGCTGAATCGTCGAAGAACTCGTCTCTGGTGGATATGGAGTTATAAACTTTCTGCTTTATTTTTCTTTTTTTTGGGACTTTTTGTCCCCGGCCATTAATTGCCTCACTAATTTTTTATTTTTTTTTCAACTGTTTTGTTGTAAAAATTTTTTTTTGTCCTTTTTTTTTCTCTCTGACTGATATAGTCATTTTTTTGTTTATTTTCTTTTGTTGACTTTTGTCAAATGGTTTGTCAAAGTCTTTCTTGGGCTTTATGGAACGCACGTAGTGTGGTTCATAAGAAGATTGAGATTGAAACAATCCTTCACACTCATCAACTGGATGTTATCTGTATAACAGAGACATGGTTGACTACCGAGTTGAATTTCAATATTTTCGGATATAACACCCTTCGAGCTGACCGAGTATCTGGGAGAGGAGGTGGTGTTATGATCTTGTTTAAGGAAGGATTGAAGGTTGAGCGTGCTCAGGTTCCGGTTTTTTGTGGTGGAGAGGTTGATCTCCTTTCTATCAACGTTGGTTCTGCCTTGGGAATGATTTCGTTTCTTTTGGTCTATTGTCCGCCCAACGTTTACACTGACTATGAAGATTGGCTTGCTATATTCGATCTGGTAAGCTCGTGCCCATATCCTATTATCTGTGGCGATTTCAACGCTCATCATGAGTCCTGGGGTGCTTCGCATTCGGAGGTCAGAGGCAGACATTTATCTTCCGTTGCTGAGGATCAGGGTTTTGTTGTACTCAATGATACCTATCCAACATTCTCTCCTTTTGATCGACGCAACCAGTCAAACTTGGACTTGATATTTACCTTATCAGAGAATCACCATCTATTTACATGGGAAGTTACTGGTGATCATTTTGGATCGGACCATGTTTTGATCACTTCCTCACTTTCATGTGAACCTAGCTTTTGTAAGGCTTCCTCTATCAGGTACAATGTACAAGATGTCGATTGGTCCAAATTTAAAGATCGGATGGATGAGAGTATTTCCGTTTTGACTGCTGCACTGGATTCAGGTGAACCATCTCTGGCAATTTATGATACCTTTGTTTCTGAGATGGTAACTTCGGTGAAGGCTAGTGGTGGTTTCTTGCCTTCCTTGAACTCTCAGAAATGCAAAACTCGTCCTTTATGGTGGAGTACGGAATGCGACGAAGCAGTTGGGCGAAGAAGAGAATCCAACCGGGCTTTTTGGAGGAACCAGACGAAGGAGAATGAGTTGGAGGCCAAGAGGGTGGATTTAGAGGTTAAATGGTTTCTACGTAATAAGAAGCGTGAATCGTTCAGGACCATGTGCAGCGAGTTGTCTCCAGATGTGGGACTTGCCAAGACTTGGTCTGTTGTGAGATCTTTAAAGAGTGGTCCTCGAGGTCCTAGATTTAACCAGGATTCATCTGAATCTCCTGAGATGGTAAAACTCCAGAATGATCTTGTTTGTCAGGAGATTCCACCGTCTGCTGTTCCGCGTTGTGATGTTATGGATGAAGGCAATGTTTTTAATTCTCCTTTCTCGTGGCAGGAGTTTCGGTCTGCTCTTATGCGAGGTAATATCAAGTCTGCACCAGGAAAGGATTACGTTACCTGGGAATGGCTTAGAGCTCTCTCTTTGAAGTCTCAGGGTTTCTGCTTGAGATTACTGAATGACTTTTTTATAAATTCATTGTTTCCCGAAGTTTGGAGAAGTACGAGAGTTATCTTTATCCCAAAGCCGGGAGGTAAGGGTTTTCGCCCCATCTCCCTCACATCGGTCCTTTCCAAGCTCATGGAAAGGATAGTCCACCGTAGGTTGGAACATTTCGTTGAACGAGGAAACATTGTCCCCAGTTTCCAATTTGGATTGAGACGGAAGCGATCATCCATGGATTGTGTTTCGTCTGTTGTGACTGATATTCTGCAGGGTTTCAGTAGGGGTTGTGTCACTCTTGCATTAGCAATTGACATCAAGGGTGCATTCAACAATGTTCGTCCGTTAATACTGAATGAGAAGTTGCGCACTCTTGGAGTTCCGGAACGCATTGTCAACTTTGTTGCGTCTCTTACAGAGAGAAGGGAGCTGTTTTTTTTAAATGCAAAACAAAGTAGGACCTGTGGAGTGGGAGTTCCCCAGGGTGGTGTTCTGTCGCCTTTATTGTTTAATATATATGGCAGATATTGGTTCCATCTTTCCTGCTCATGTGAGGGCTGCTCAGTATGCTGACGATCTCCTTGTTTACTCAAGGGATGTTGATGTTCTCGATGTGAGGGCTCACCTTGATGAAGCTGTTCCTTTATTATCGGATTGGTCCGCAATTTTTCATGGCGATTAATTCCTTTGATTCCTAAGTTGCAGCTGCTTTCCGAGAGACTCGGTTCTTCCAAGTGTCGTATTCCAGTGACGATTGCAAGGTCTCCTTTGCTGAGTACATATAGATCAATGCGTGAAACTTTGGAATCATCTTTCAGAACTGATAGACCAGCCGATTTTGATTTCTGTTGGGAGATGATCACCATGACAACTGATGTTCAGCTGGATCTGTTTCAGGAGAAGAGTGAGGAGGATGATCGTCCTTCGGATGTTCTTGTTTCGATTCTACGAGACAATTACTCGGATTATGTTTCTGTATATACTGATGGCTCAGCTTCCGGATTGAATGCTTCGTTTGTTGGTAGTTCATTCTACATTCCTGAGTCAAATTTTCGTTTTGGTGTGGCATTGCAGGACTTTTCCTCGGCTTATTCAGCAGAAGCTTATGCTATACTGTCGGCCATTCTCCACGCCAAGAGAATGAATATTGCAAATACTTTGATACTTTCGGATGCTAAACAGGTCCTTTCTGATGTGAGGAATGTTTTTGGGAGTGAGCCTTCTTCTCAGCTTATTTACAGGATTGTCTCCGCCATTCACACCGCCAGTTTGAGGGATCAAAGGATTTCTCTGATGTGGATTCCAGCACATAAAGGAATAGTTGGCAATGACATTGCAGATCATACAGCCAAAATGGCGGCTAGAACTGCTCTCAGGAAGAGGTTCGGTCTTCCTCGTCCAGATCTTTTGAGACATTTTGATTCACTCAGTCGTGATGAGGCTAGAGCCTTATGGCCTTTTTTTGGTAAATCTCCTAAGGGATTGAAATACTTCTCTAGGATTCACCTTGAAACGGTGAGGCCTTGGTTTGCTGGTTCGAATGCTTCCCGTACAGCTATCAATTTTATTACCCGTCTTAGGACGGGTCACGTTATTTGTTCTGATCACTTTAATCGCTTGGGATGGAGAGTGGATCTCACTTGTCCATGTGGGATGGAGGATAGATCCTTAAAACATCTTTTCAACGAGTGTCCTAATTTGTCTCCAAACAGACCGGAATTTTTAAGCTTCCTGGTCCACAGGATGGGGATTAAAGATCCTGAGAGTTTTGATCCGTTTGAGGTGGTATTGAGTCCTACAAATGAGATGGTTGAAGCTTTCGGTAGATTTATTGGCGGGAGTACATCCCGTATTATAATTTAAAGTATTGTGTTCAAATGTTTTGAAATTATTATTTGTCATATTCTCTGGGTTCTAATTGAGAATTATTTGTTGGTTGTTCTTATTATTTTTTTATCCGACTTTTGTCGAGCTTCTTTATTTTTGCCATAGGCTGTTTTTTTTCTTTTTTCCTTTATTGAGTTTTTTTTGTTTTGGTTCATTTCTGGATTTGGTTTTTTTTTTCCTTTGTTGAGTTGTTTTTTTTTGCTTTGGTTGATTTTTGTTTTTTATTTTCCCCCCTTATGCTGGTATGGTCTTTTTTTTCGCACTTGCCTGACCTCCCCTCGGGTGAACTGAGTAGCCTAGGCCTACGGTTGGCTTATTGTGAGAATGACTATGCTAAGCATTTTTTTTTATTTTCGTTTCCCCTCTTTTTTTTGATTTTTCTTTTGTTTTTTGATCCTTATTTTTTCTTTTTATTTGTATTATTTCGATTTGAATTTGAATTTGTTTGCCGCTTTATGCAATTGTATAGACTATGAGCGGCCATTAATGCTCCGGCTCTTAATTTAACCTATGAACACTGCTTAATATGTAATATGTGATCACACACAGATATGGCTGTATGCACTGCAATAGGCCACTAACAAACAAAGAAGAAGAAGAAATTTCAATTTGTTTATATTTATTTTTTATTGCAAAGTTTAACAAAAGCCTCTATTTTTCAGAAAAAGTCATCTCCAGCCTCTATAATCGAATGCCACGTGCTAAAAACTTTTTAGAAACACACCTACAGTACTCTGTAAATTGTAAAACATTTATGCAGGTAAATATTCGAATGTTATAAACAATTTATATTAACAAATAATTAAGTTTACAACAAATTGTTAATGTGGACAAACGCTTTGATAGATTTTGATGAAATTGTATACTTAAGGGTTTTTGGGGTCGCTGATTACGAATCCAATGTTTGTTTTTTAAAATTCAAAATGGCGGATCCAATATGGCGAATGCTTTTTTTAAATCGATTCCATTTGGCTAAAAATCGTTACTCGGGGGTTTTTGGGGTCGCTGATTATGAATCCGATGTTGGTTTTTAATATTCAAAACGGCGGATCCAATATGGCGTATGTTTTTTTTAAATCGATTCAATTTGTCTAAAAATCGTCACTCGGAGTTATTTTGGGTCGCTGATTACAAATATGACGTAAGATTTTTAAGAATACAAAATGGCGTTGATAATATGATACAAATCACATTTAAATTATGTTTTATACGTTAATTTTTAAATTGAATTATATACGTTTTTAAATAAAGGTTATAAAATTTATTGAAGATTTTTAAAGTCTTGTTTTGACAATTTTATTCATTTATACTTATTTTGATACTGAGTAATTAAAAAAGGTAATAATTTTTTACAAATTGTGATTATTTTGTACACTTTAAAGTATGTATCCATTATTATATAATACATTTTTTAGCAAATTTAGAAAATATTATTGCTTTTTAACAATATCGTATTTTTTAATTTTTTAAAATAATTCTGCATAGTGTAAAGGCCAACGCACAACTGCTTCGCGAACGTCGTTCGCGAATGTAAAGGATGAGTTAGAAAAGGACACAAATATATCTCTGTCCTTTTCTAACCCATGCATTGCGTTCGCGAACGACATTCGCGAAGTAGTTGTGCTTAGGTCTTAAGGGTTTTTAGCACAGATTGTTAGTTTTATTAGTGATTTAAATTTCGCGGTAAAAGTATGAGCTTTTCATCTTTGCCGCGAGATGGCTTGCAGATTTATCACCTATAAGTGAGAACGATTCGTTTTTCATTATAAGAGCTTATTACATTTGTGAATTATTAATGTAAAAGATTTTGATACATTAAAAATATTAATTATACTTAAAAAACCCAAAAAACCTCTCCGAGTAACAAGTTTCAAGTACATCTAACCAATTTTTCAGAAAAGCGCCTTACACATTATATAATTCATTAAAAATTTTGAAAAACTAATTGCAGATTCGTAATCAGCGACCTCAAAAACCCCCAAGTTACGATTTTTAGCCAAATTGAATCGATTTAAAAAAAAGCATCCGCCATATTGGATTCGCCATTTTGAATATTGAAAAACCAACATCAGATTCGTAATCAGCGACCACAAGGACCCCCGAGTAACAATTTTTAGCAAAATTGAATCGATTTAAAAAAAGCATTCGCCATATTGGATCCGCCATTTTGAATTTTAAAAAACCAACATTGGATTCGTAATCAGCGACCCCAAAAACCCTTAAGTATACAATTTCATCAAAATCTATCAAAGCGTTTGTCCACATTAACAATTTGTTGTAAACTTAATTATTTGTTAATATAAATTGTTTATAACATTCGAATATTTACCTGCACACATTTTTTACAATTTACAGAGTACTGTAGGTGTGTTTCTAAAAAGTTTTTAGCACGTGTCATTCGATTATAGAGGCTGGAGATAACTTTTTCTTAAAAATAGATGCTTTTGTTAAACTTTGCAATAAAAAAATAAATATAAACAAATTGAAATTTAAAATTCGGCCTCGACAAATCTCTTCCAAATTTAATAATCTTTCATTTAAAACAAAGTTCAGTAAAATCGGTTCAAAAATGAAGGCTCTAGACTATTATGAACAGTAAATTGCAGTTTGGTCCCACTGTGTACTGGCGTCCGTGCTGCTTTCGGGTTTTTCTGGTGTGTTAAGACCACCTCGTCTGTGTTGCGGCCTTGCTAGTGTCGCAAGATCCTCTCTCGTCTTCTTACTCTTCTATCGTTCTACGACTATTACATCCATCACCTCTTTAAGAGCTGGGACGTTATCCTTAATCTGGTTACTGTCATTCTTCTGTTTCTCCATAGCTGTAGTCATGATGTTTAAGATAACCTTCATCTTCACCAAAGCTTCTGAAATAGAATCTTCTGCCCTATCCGTTTTGTTCTTTAAATCGGCAGCTATTTCCACCAGGTTTTTCGAGTTGTTCGTAGCTCGCTGCGTGAGTTCTCCGGGTTTTAGTCTGCAGTCGTTTAATGACGACGTGGTGGGGCCTGCATTTGCACCCACTATCCGTGCCGGTCCTGGGCTTCCGACACCCTGTGACAGTAACATTATTTCCATTATTGTGTCTATTTTCATATTGTATTTATTTTCGGGGTTCCTTCCCTTAGGTCCTAAACCAGTCTTCCATATAAGTGTGTGATGTGTGAATGAAAGTGTTGTGTAAACTCCGCAATGTACTGCCCCGTGAGGCAGGGTGCGCGGAGGTTTGTGCATGAAAGTGTATTTATGTCTGTCTTATATGCAACGCATGGGTCTCATGTGTTACATGGGTCAGTCATGTGTGTAAGAGTATTTTCAAGTAAGTGTAAGTGTTGGATAGTCTTTTGGTCAAGGTGAAATCGCGAAAGAATATACGGGCTGCCCCGCCAGTTGAGCGACACCTGCCCTGCCCCCCCCCCCTTCGAAGGAAAAAATCAATACGAAAACCGACCTTGAGTACGTCAACGTATTGACGCCCCAAACTCCAAGCTCCGGATAGCCCGACTTAACGGGATCACGAGTCAGACGGAAGGGAAACTCATCTTTATCGAGAATCGACATCCTCAAGTCCAGGGAGAAACCGAGAAGATGCCCCTCCCCGGAAGGGAGAGCGCGAAAGTCCCAACGTTTCCACCTCTAGGCCCAAAGTCCCTAAGCAAAAAAAAATAATTATAATAATCTCCGTTGCTGGTTGTCCACTGCCGAACATCATTGATGTCTTAGATGTGCTGGGAGAAGCGGGTCCACTGCCAAACATTATTGATTTCTTTGATGTGCTGAGAGAAGTGGTCCCGCTGCCAGACACGACTGGCATCATGGATATGTTCGGTAGACCTTGCCGTGGTGGCGGGGCTTTTCACTAAAGGGCAACCAAACAGCAAGAAAGAATGGATTCACAAAATTCAAAGAAAGTACCCCATGTGAGCAGGCCGGAAACGGGAAATCTCACCATCGGTCCCAAGACTGATGTTCAAGTGCGCGCGGATTGTGGGGGCGCACAATTTCTTGCAGTGCCACGGGTGATCGTGGAAAGATTAGATTCACAGAACATCGTGGAAAAAGAAAGAATAAGAAAGGGAAGCGCGTCGAACCTTCTGAGTGTGTCAAGCTGCAGTAGCGGAAAGACCGTACATAGCGCTATCCACTCAGAAGTAGACGACGAGGCGATAGAAGAGACTCGTGAGATATGCTCGCGGCTCAGAAAGTAGGAGGCGACTTGCCTCGACAAAATGGAGTTGGAGGTCGCAAAGATAATAAAATCTTGTGACATTTAGAAGAACGTCAACAGTACGGTAAAAGATGGACTCAGAGCCATCGAAGTCCTGTTGAAAGAGGCAAAAGTAAAGCATGTCGCAGCCGATGAGTCGGACTTCGATTTAGCATGCGTTCTCAGCGGTGCGGAGTGTAACCGCAAGGACCGTAAGGAAAAGAGAGAGCGTTCCTATAAGCGTAATCTCAAAAGCCTCCTAAGAGATGCTCAAAAACGGAAGCGAGAGGGTGACATTCCAGGGGAGACTCGAACCCAAACCGATAAGGGGAAAAAGGAGGAAGCTCCTCCAATGAAAACGGAAGTACCAGATCCAAAGATTCTTCAAATGGAAAGAATGGGGTCAAAAAGATCCGCAGTTCTAATCTAAGTCGGTCAAGGATTAACGTATGCTGACGTTCTAAGTAAACTTCGCCAAGAGGTCAACCCGGACGACTGCCATACGAGAATAGTAGCAGCAAAAGCTACAAAGAAGGGAGACCTTCTGATTAAGATCAGAGGAGGCTCCGACAAGGGTACTTTCACCGCTTAGGTCACCAAAGCGGTTGGAAGCATGGGTAAGGTGCAGTCGTTGGATTGAAGAGTTACACTCGAGATCCGTGATTTGGATTGCCTTACCCAAGAAGCCGAGGTGCAACAAGTGTTGTCGGAAGCGATAGGAAAGCCAGGATGCATGAAAGTGACGGTCTTAGGACCCAACCGCCGAGGGATGAAGCTCGCGGTTGTAGTCACCAACCCGGAAGAGGCGAACAGGCATAAAAATTGGTTTCATGTGTTGCCCAATTAAAAAAAGAGTAATGATTGTCCGGTGTCATCGATGCTTGGGATATGGTCATATTGGAGCGAAATGCCAGAAGGTGGACAGATCGGCTGCGTGCTTTAAGTGCGGTGAAGCCGGTCACAGGTTCTCCAACTGTAAGAAGAGCCCAAGTTGCTTTTTATGCAAGGAAAAGTTTGGCAATAAAGTGTCAACCACCCATATTGCAGGCAGCGGAGGATGCAGAGTCTTCAGGACAGCCCTTGAGGAGGCGAAGAAGACTCTCGCAAGAACTAAAAGCAAATAAGGAGTATTAAAAGGAGCTAATAATTTATTTTATTTATTTAAATTATTTATTTCTTTTCTTGTGGTTATTTACTGTCTTTTTACATTTTTATTCTTCTAACTTTTATATATTTGTTTAGTTATTCTTTTATTTGATTTATTTGTGTTTTTATTTAACTTGTCCTTTTACAATTTTACCTTTTGACCTTAATACATTATGACGGTTCTTTTAATAATAAATTCAGAAAATATACAAAATCCCAAATATTTTATTAATTCCCTTAGTCGTCAAAAATCAAATTTAACACCGAACATGGCATGTCAGACGCCAGTTAGTTTTATTTGTCGAAAAACTAACAAAAACAATAATACAGAGAATCAGTAATTAATAATAATAATTTGTCAATACTTCTCACTAGTCAAAATTAACAATCTCAAAGGAGATTCCGTTGGGAAAATTAGAAAAGGGAAAATCTAATTTCAGAGACACGACCTTTTTAGTAAAACTCTACTTACTTGTCTTATTGTTGATTTATTAATCCTTTCGTCTTTATAGGACTATTAAAAATTAATAATATGTCACACAAACTTTTCAACTCTTATTTATTCAACCTCACTTATTTTCTTTCTCTTTACATAAATTCAATATAAATCTCTTAACAAATCTCCTCACTTGTCACTACTACGACAACCAAAATTCAACTCTCTTCTTTTTTGTCGTCTGCTACATTTCAATTCGCGCGAGCGAATCGTAAAGGGGAGTTTTCATCTCCCATAAACTCGAAGTCGAAGTTACACGTAAAAATTATAAATTCAAAATAACAAGAAAATGTATTTGACGGAGTTACTACGTCACAAAACTCCCCACTAAGACTTGAACTAACTCTTTGGTTTAAGTCTTACACACACAAAAAAAAATATAATACTACTATAATTCACTCGTCATTTATCCGACGTAAAAATACAAAATAAAATAATATCTCAATAATTCTCAAAATGTTCAAATAAAAAAAAAACTTAATTTTAATTAATAAAAAAAATATCAAGGTCTTGATTAAACTTATTGTCTTTAACAAAACATCTCACTTATTTCTTGTGTACTCTTTCCTCCAGTTCCATTTGTCGTTCCTTGATTAACTGTTGAATCGCTAAGTTAATCGTTTCGCTGGGCAAACCTCTCATTGCTATAGTCACTTCTTGGATCGCTTTTACTAAAGGTATCGCTTGTTCCCTAGTCGACTCATATGGAGGTGGCAGGTCATCATTGTCACTACAAGATGATTTAGAAATTTTGACATCTTCCCTGGTCAATTCAAGATCGTCTGATCTTTTCCGATCCTCAGCAGCTTCCTCCTCCTTTGATTTCTTTCCAGAAGTAAATAAAATCGGGCGTCTAGTCATTGGTGGCGAAGGTGTCTTCGGAATGTTCCACGCCTTTCCATGGGAATCATGACCATCCTTATCCACACTGGAATTTATTTCTGCTTTCCACATGGTAGGTAATAGAGGGTTTCCTTGTCGTCGAAACGTTGTTGGACGTCTTTCCACTTCTTCTTCTTCCTTGTCTCCTTTCGGTGAGAGTTTCTCCTTATTCGAATTTCCCTGGGCTTGTGCTAACAGGAACTTCCGATATCCTTTAGCACAGCGGGGACATGTGGCTACTGTTTGGTATTTCCTTCCACAGTTTTCGCAATGTGCTTCTGTGACAGGTTTTGGACATTTGGAACGGTTATGCCCCTTTCTCCAACAGTTGTTGCATACTCGAGGAGGTGGATCAATAGTAGGGTCAGTCGGAATTGATTCCAAGTCGTTAAACAGGGTCCCGGTCGTTTTCCTTGGTAGAGCCTCGTATTGTCCTTGAGGAAAAGTCTTTTCTCCAACTCCTCTCACTCGTGTCGTCAACATGTCCATCCCAGGTCTATTTGGAGGACCAGGTGGTGTAATTGGTCTAGGGTGTTCAATTTCGTCATCGTCAGTTGGATGTACTATGTCTTCCTTTCTAAGTACTGGATTCCGTAACTTAATTTCCTCGGATTGTTTCTCTTTCAATTTTTCCACTGCAATCGAAGATTTAGGATCTTGAAATTTGATGAATCTGTCAAGTTCATCAACTGCAAGTCGACTTCCGAATTCTTCCCAACTTTCACCCTCTTGTCGTTTTAAAACGGTGTCCTCCATAGTCGCTTTCGGTAATTGGGTTGGGTCAACAATTTCTAGTCCACTGATTTCCGCTTCGTCCAATTTCCTTGAGTTGTCGTGAGGCCGACGAGATATAGCACCTAATGACCTTATATTCCCCGAGTCATGTACTGTGAAGTCTAACAAAGATGGTGGCGATGAATAACCCTCCGGCATTTTAAATTCCTCAGTAGGTCGATGTTTAGATGAAGAACTTCTTCTCATTAAACCTCGTCGTGACATCATTGCTTGATTGGAATATGGCCGAAATTGAAAATTTACTTGTCTCCTCCTCTTCCCTTTGTCTATAGATCTAACCTTCTCTGCCAGGATTACGTCACAACTCCACCCAAGTCAAAAATAGTCAGAGCCTAAAAATAATTAAATAATTAATAAAAATTGCAATTAATTTAATTAGGTGAGTATTTCTTTAGGTCTGTAACATGGATTTTAGGATTTCTGCGAATATCTTGAGTACGTAATATAAAAACTGAAGGAGATAATTGCTTAATAATTTCAAATGGGCCTTCAAATTTCGGAGCTAATTTTGTTGCAAATTTTTGGGCCCCACTCGATAATTTATGAGATTTTCTAAGTACTAAATCACCAACCTTAAAGTTAACTTCATGTCGATTTTTATTATAATACTCAGTCTGTCTATTTTTCTCCTTATCAATAAATTTTGTCACCAAGTCGCGTAAGGCGTCAAGTCTTTTAACCCTGTCAATCCATATCTCGGGAGAGATTCTGTGAACCCTATCCTTCTTCTCGATTTCTCTCCGCAAACTTTTTACTGGTCGGGGGTGTCGACCAAAATTTAAAAATGCAGGAGATGTCTTTGTCGCAGCTTGTGTGGCAGTGTTGACTGCATGTCGAAATTCGTGAATATGCAGATCCCAGTCTCGATGATCATTTCCAATAAATGTAGATATCATAGTCTTCAAGGTCCGATTGCTTCTCTCTATCGGATTAGCTTGAGGGTGATATGGTGGTGTTGTAATATGCTTCACCCCATATTCGTCAAGTGTGTCTTTAAGAGTCTTGTTGTCGTATTCTTTCCCATTGTCAGTCAAAAGAAAGTCTGGAGTTTCCCATCTGAAGAGGATTAATTCTTCGAAGGCCTTAGTCACTGATTTCCCATCTGCAGATCTTAATGGCTTCAGTTCGATCCATCTCGAAAATAAGTCTTGAAAAACAACAAGATATTTGCATTTACTTTTACTTGGTGGAAATTCCATCGTGTCAGCTGCAACTACTGCCCATGGTCTCTCTACTATTCTCTGTCCCATCATTCCTACAGGTCCAGCTTGAGATACTTTATGTAATTGACATTTTACACAATGAGTACAAACTTGTGTACGTCATTCCAGATTCCTGGCCAATAGTATTCCCTTGCAACCCTGTCATAAGTCTTCTCCACTCCTAAGTGTCCCATAGATGGAATAGAATGAGCATCGTCTAACACCCTTAGTCTATGTTCATCTGGCACAACCAGTTTCCATCCGTCTTCATCACCAACAATAGGGAGGAGCAAAGGATCACTACGATGACGGTATAAAAGGTCATTTTCAATTCTCCAACCAGGAAATCTGTTTGGAAATTTTCTGATCATTTCCCGTCGTCTGATGTACCACTGATCCTCAATCGTCTCAAAAGCGTTAATCATTTCGTCATCTTCGGTCATTCTTGATAATGCATCTGGAACTTGGTTTAATGCACCCTTTCTGTGAATAATCTCAAAGTCCCAGTTCTGCATCTCCAAAGCCCATCTTGCGAGTCTTCCAGTCGGATCCTTTAGATTCTTCAGCCACTTCAAAGCTGAGTGGTCAGTAATGGCCTTGAATTTATATCCTTCAATGTAAGGTCTGAACTTTTTTATAGACCAAAGTAGTGCTAGGCACTCCTTTTCCGTCACAGAATAGTTCCTTTCAGCACCAGTCAAAACTCGGCTGATATACATCACTGGATGTTCTCCATCATCAAATTCCTGAGTCAGAACGGCGCCAAGGGCATAACTACTTGCATCACACTGGATTGTGAAAGGCAAATTAAAGTCAGGGCGAGCGAGTACTGGTGCTGTCGTCAATTTTATTTTTAAAGTGTCGAAGGCTTCCTGTTGTTCGTCTCCCCATTCCCATGGTCGTCCTTTATGCAGCATCTTAAAAGTGGCAGTCTGATCTCACTGTCATTTTTTATGAATCTTGAATACCATCCAACCATTCCTAGGAATCTTCCTTAGTTGTTTGACATTTGTAGGTGGTGGATAGCTTCGTACTGCTTCTGTCTTCTCTGGATCTGGTCGTAATCCTTCCTCGTCTAATAAATATCCCAAATATCGGACTTGTGAACATCCAAATTCACACTTGTCAGGATTAACAGCCAGATTTGCTTTCCTCAGTTCCTCTAAAACAAATTCTAACCTTTTTATATGTTCATCAAAGTTGTCCGTCACGATGATGATATCGTCAAGATATCCGAACACATAAGGTTCGACTTCTGGTCCAAAAGAGAGTCAATTAGTCTCTGAAAAGTACTCGAAGCATTCACAAGTCCAAAAGGCATTCGGCAGTATTGCCAAAGTCCTGATCCGGGGATAGCAAAAGCTGTATACTTTTTGCTCTCTTGGGATAATGGAATTTGGTGATAGGCTAGCGTCAAGTCAATTTTTGAGATATATCTGGCTTTTCTCAATTTGTCCAAAATAGAGTCAATGGTCGGCAATGGGTACATGTCCTTTATTGTGACCTTATTAACGTCTCTGAAGTCCAAACATTGTCGAAAGTCACCATTCCCTCTAGGCGTCAAAACTGGAGCTGTCCTCCAATTGCTGCATGATGGCTCGATTACTTTTTTCTTATACAATTCTGCTGTATTTTTCTGTGACCAAGTAATCATTATCGGCGACATACGTCTTTGTCTGTGTTGGACAGGGGTTTCGTCAGTTACCCTGATGTGATGTTCAGTCAAGTTGGTCATTGGTAGTTCTTCCGATGGTGGTAGTACCAATTTTCTCACCAGGTCTTGAATAATATCTTTTTGTTGGTCCGTCAACGCAGAGATACCAGCACATTCAGCATAAATTTCTTCCTCGCCCTCGATAACATCTTTGACACAGAATACATGCCAATCACCATCAAATACTCTCCAGAGACCAGGTCCAAGTTGAACTTCCATATTTCAAGCTTTACAAAAGTCGATGCCCAGAATGATGTCTTGTGTAACTGAACTGAGAACTTTAACGTCAAACTGTTTTGAATGTCCGTCAACTGTTATATTCAGTTTTAACAACCCTGCTGTCTCTGTCTTGCCACCAATCGCACTCCTTATTGAGGTATTGCATGGCTGTAGTCGGTTCCTATATGGCTCTGCCACTCTGTCGCTGATCACAGATATCATCGCTCCAGGGTCAAATAGTGCCTCATAAGAATTGTTGCCGATGTGCATTCGAAAGAAATATCGATTTTCCAGTCGGCTTCCGTCTACATCCTGGTCAATATCAAGGTATGGGTCAGTTGTGCCCTTCACAACCTCTCCCCTCCCTTGGAACATTGATACTGATCCTTTATCAGTATCATTCATCCCCTCAATTAAACTCCGCTTATAAAGTCGATTACTATCCCCACTCTTAGTCTCCATATCCCTAAATGAAAAATTAAATGAGTTTTTCTCATTCTTACTCTCTCCTTCATCCCATGTCAATAGTTTGAATGAGTTTTTCTCATTTAATTCTTCAGTTCCTATTTTATCCTCTTTCCAAATGAGTGGTACCTCTCCACTCTTGTCGTCTACTATCTCGTCACCCGTGTCCCAACTGCATGTTGCACCTTCATTAATAGGGAATGAATTTAAACCTTTAATTTTGTCTAATTTATCCCTATTTTTCCCAATTACTGTAACTTTTTCTTTGTCAAAAGAAATAGTAATTATTGGGTCTGAGGGGGGTTGCTGGGGGGTACAGGCAGTGACTGCGCCCCCCATGGGCCGTTTCCCAAAGCGTTTCTCACATTAATACAATTTGGGCAAGTCAAGAAATTTACCCCCGGAGTTTTGCAAACTAGACAAATTTCTGTCTGCTTTACTCTGCTTAGGGCAATGTGTTGCAATATGCCCAGGTTGTTGGCACACATAACATATTTTTAAAGGACATTCCGACACCCTATGTCCCACTGACTGACAAGAAAAACATGCACCATAAAAAGGGGTTGGTGCACTTGCATTATTTGTTGGACCAGTTTGACCTGCAGCAGTATTAACGGAGTTGTTATTTTGCTGCTTCTTCTTCCATTTTCCTGCCATCATCGCTGCATACAACATGGCTGGATTTGGAGTTGGTGTTGGTGTCATATTGGTGGTAGGGGTCATTTGGTTGAGAGCGTCGACTTTTTCGTCAGTTTTCTCAACTTTCTTCTCCCCTTTTGTCTTCTTGTCCTTTTTCTTCTTTTCGTTTTTCTTCTTACTTTTCTTCTCTCCTTCACTTGTTTCGACAACTCCCTCGTCTTCTATTGCTGCTACTTTCTTTTCATTTTTATTGGTCCCATGTGTCTTATCGTCCTTCTTGGTACCATGGAATGCAGCGGCTGGAAAACGCATTTTGTCTTTCGATGGTGGGGGAACATATCTGTCGTCCAAGTCTTTAACTTTTTCAAATTGTCGTAAATTTTTTTCTAGTTTAGTCAGTGATTCTAAACTCGATGAGTCAACTTGTCTACGGTAAGTAGGCGTAAGGCCTTTGTAAGCAATTTTAACTTGTTGCTTGACTGATAATGGTCTCTTTAAATGTCCCATTATTAGTCTTAAACTTGTCAAATATGAAGAAATCTTTTCTCCTTTTGCTTGTGTTCTAGCCCTGAGTTCGTCAATTACCTCGTCGTCGTCAACTGTTGTTAAAAATTCACGTCGAAAAGCTCTCTTGAACATTTTCCATGTGTCGATTTCTCGTCTGATGGTTCTATACCAACGACTTGCTTGTCCTTTTAAAATACTGGGAATTGAATGTACTAAGTCATCGTCGTCAATTACCATACAATCTTTGCAATCTTCTAGTCTGTTGAGGAAATCTTCAGGGTCAGCATTGTCATCTCCCGAAAATTTAACATCCCAATTAATTAACGTTTTAATTGTTTTTGACCTATTAATTGCTATACTTTTGTCTGATTTTAACGACGATTCACTAGAAATGTCCGAGTCAGAGTCACTTGATGAATCCGTAAATAATGTCCTTCGTACATTCTTTTCTTTATATTTTTTATTAGTTCGTCGTTTGTACTTGTCTTTGTTTTGAGAAATCTTTTTCTCCCTAGTCGAAAATTTGTCGGATTTGTCAGAGTCATTTTCGCTACCACTGTCGTTGTTTGATATTCCCCCCTTGGACAGAATTTTTTTATTTGTCTGTACTGGTTGAGGAATATTTCTATCACATTTGCTTTCTCTTGTTTTATTTTGAATGGGTTGAGAAACATTTATCTTGTCATTATTTTCAAAATTCTGATTTTGATAATAATGTTGGACTTTTTCTCTTTTTAATTGAGGGTTCATATCATTTGGTGGCCATTCAAAATTATTTCCTAATCCCATGTAGTCATTATTTTCATCGATAGGTATAAGAGTATTAGTCATTTGTTTATTTAATTTAATAAACTGTCTAATTTCGGGACTAATACTGAGTCTTGAAACCGATTGTTGTAAACTAATGACATTTGGTGCCATTGTAGCCGAAATAATTGGCTGGGGTGTAGTCATGACCGTTGTAGTAATTGGTGAAGAAAGTGTATGGGAAGTCGTTGTCAAAATCGAGGTAGTAGGGATACTAGCTGTAGTCATTACTGGTGTATGACTCATACTTAAGGGACTTTGTCTATTGTACATTAAACTATTCTCCCCCCTCCTTGCTAACGTTTCTTGATTTTTGTCAATTTCACCCAAATTACCTAAATCCATTATTTTAGGGCTGTCAATTTCCTCACTACTATCACTTGTCACTCCTGTACCCCTTGTCTGGCAAACATTGGGAATTTCTTCCTTCTTGGGTGGTGTATACGCTTCAAGAAGGAAAATTTTACTTGAATTCCCACAGTCATATTCTTGGCAAAAAGGAATGTCTAATTCATCTGTAAAAATTGTTCTTAATTCAATTCGGAACAATCTTTCTCTCAACACTTCTAATGTTCCTGCAATCGACAATTGTTTTGCAAGTAACATTGTCACTATTTGTCCTACTGGCATGGCAATAATAGATGTCCAGATATCTCTTATCTCGGGACTATCTAAAAGTATTGCCATTCTTTCTTTATAATCTATCATCTTCTCTATTGCGTGAGCCATTTCAATTGTAAAAAAAATATTTTAAACAATTTCAAATGTCAAAAAAAATGTTTTATTACCCTAGTCGATTTTAAATTAGGGCAATTTTAAATTTACACGCTTTATCACAAATCAAAATAAATTAATTTCAATTTAATTTAGAAAAATTTTGAAAAATTTTCAATCATTAAAGATGAAAATTAATTTTTAGGGACTAACACACACTATATACGGTCCTGAAACTATTCAACAATTTATTTAATTAATTCTATTCTTATTCAACTCAAAAAGGATAAAAATTTTGAAAATTTGTTAATTACTAACAAAAAGGGGGCACGTCTCCCATTTAATACGGTCCTGGTCCCTTTTAAAATTTTCACAGTCTCGCGACAGAAATTTTCATCTCCTTTCCCAAGTCAAATTTCTCTTGTCAATTTCTGTATGAGTGATATTTTCGAGCATACGTGATTAATTTCTGTCATGCGCGATAATTTCCCTAGTCGAAATTTTCCACTGACCGCCAATTTCTATGAACGAAACTGAATTTGAAAAATGATGCGAAAAATTATCACTATGCGCATGCGCTATATGTCACGTGACTATTATAATTTTATTCGACACCAAGCACGTGTTGGCTAATTATTTAAATAACAATGGCAAAAATTATTTATCACTCGCGAAAAATAAAGAAAAATTCACTGATTCTAACAAAATTAAAATTATTGAAATCGTCCAGGCATTACACGAAATATTCAACTTAAAAAAAAATGTCTAAATTGAGGTTATGGCGTCTCTCGCCATGCCGTCAACAAAAATTCTCAAGAGTAAAATTTTCTATTTTACACAATTATCTCCTCCACTCCAAAGTCACATACAATAAAGAAAACAATTTACATGTAAATCTCCTCCTCTCCCAAGTCACATATAGAAATACATATAAATTCTTCTCCTCTCCCAAGTCAAATCAAAAAAATACATGTCACAAAAATAATTTCAAGTCAAAAATTCCTCAACAAGTCAAATCACAATAATAATGATTTTAGTCGTGTCTCAAAAATTTCCCAACAAATGTGCCCCACGTTGGGCGCCAATTTTATGACGGTTCTTTTAATAATAAATTAAAAGTTATGCAAAATTTAATAAATCATTTTTCCCTTATTCGTCACAAATCATTTCCTATTGCCAACATGATAGTCAGACGCCAGTTAATTTTATTATTAAAAATTAACAAAAACAATAATTTATTCTCAATCAACAATTACCAACAAAAATAACAAATCTCACTATAATATCTCAAAGGAGATTCTGTTAGAAAATATAGGTTAATAAGGGAATAATTTAACCTTTTGAGACACGACTTTCAATGATAAATAAACGTACTTACTTTATTTATTCCAAGAGAAGGTTTCTCGTCAAGTTTAATAAAGATAAATAAAGTCAAGAACTCTACAATTATATTTCCTTTTTACAACTCTTCTTTATTACTCGTCCAAACAGTAATATCCTTACAAAATCCTTATTCACCCTCGCTTCCCTTGTCCATTTACAAAATCTTCATATTTCGATAAAACACTCTTTTCTCTCTTAACTACTTATTTTCAACTCTCTCAACAACTCAAACGTGTTCTTGTCGTCTGCTAGATTTTCAAAGCGCGCCGGCTAGTATAAAGGGGAGTTTTCATCTCCCATACACCGTAGTCAAAAATACGCGCGAAAATGATAAATTTAAATACGTAAAGAAATAATAAAACTTTAAAAGAAAAATAACTTTGACGAAACTACTTCGTCACAAATGTAAATAATATATTTTTAATAAGTATTATAGTTATAGTTCTTATTTGTTTATAATAATATGAATATGGTATTATTATTTAATTTGTATATTAGCTTAATTTTTAATCATTTTTCATATTATTATCTATTTAGTTTTATCTATGTATGTATATGTGTATATATTATAGACTTTTTGTTATATAATATTAGAATTATTTGCCATTCTTTGTTATGTTATTAATCGTAAAAGGCTTCTGGAGAATCCCAAGAGTCGCTTTTTCTTTGTTTAGGTTCCGCGGGTTCTGGCATATCCCAGTTTTCAGTATTAATTTGAGAGTTATTTCGGTTTTCAATTGGAATTCCTGGAATTTCCCAGATGCTGCATGTTTCGTCATAGGTTATTTGTTGTGACATTGGTAATAATTTTTTATTTCTAAGGGGGCCAAAGCAATTTTGTTTAGTGTGTCCTCTTTGAAAACATTTTTCGCAACAGTTACCCCATTTAAATAATTTAATCTTTAAAACTGTGGGGTCTTCTTGACACTAAATATAAATTTTTTTATTAGAGTTAGGCTCTCTTTCTTGTTCGCTAAAATAGTAAGTTTGTTCTAAGGCTTTTAACATTTTTCTCGCGGCCTCGTGCTCTCCATCTTTTATTTTTCTTTCATTTCTGGATTTAGTTATGAATTCGTTTCCGTTTTCTAGATCATTAACTTTACATTCGACATCATAGCGTCTATTATTAGGGGGGCCTGTTACGTATATCACTGAATAAACAGGCTTTGTTAGATTATATTCGGCGGTTAATTCCTCCAAGATACCCTTGGGAAATGAGATTTCGTTTATATTTCCTTTAGGAAATATATTGATTATAATCAATTCTCCTTGTAGTGAGGGTGTACGAAGTACCACAGAAGTCATCTATAATACAGAAAAAAGTGTTATTATTTTTATTCATAAGCTAATTTTAATTTATCAATATGTTTTTGAAACCTTTGACCTTCTCTTGTGATTAAAATTGCGGTATGTTTGTCTAAGATATCCACAATTTCGTATGGCCCGTGATAATATGGCTCAAATTTGCTCTTTTTAACTTCTCTTAGGACGTAAGCCTTATCTCCTATTTTTCCTAGAAAGGGTTTTATCTTTTTGTCGTAGTTTTGTTTGGACTTCATTTTTGATTGTATAAGGTTTTTCGCGGCCAATGTTTTTATTTCTGTCAGCCTCGATATTAATTCTTTTAAGTATGAACCGTAAGTTTCGAGTTTTTCTTCTGAAGGAAATGAAGTAGGGGTTCGGGCTATTTTTCCGAAAATTAATTCGAAAGGAGTGAAATTCGTTGCTTCATGAACAGATGTGTTATAAGCAAACATACAAAAGGGTAATAATTTGTCCCAATCGTCGTAGTTTTCAGAATATTGTTTTAGAAAATCTATAAGGACTATATGGCTTCTTTCTAAGCTGCCGTTTGTTTGAGGTCTGTATCCTGAAGTTGTAACTTGTTGAACCCCAAAGATTTTAGATAGTTTTCTCATGAGTTTACTTATAAATCCTCCTCCTTTATCAGTTAAAATCGTCTTAGGGGCTCCATATTTGGAGTATAATTCTATAGCTACAGCATGTGCTATTGTTGTAGTTGAAACATCAGGGATTGGTACTGCAATACAATATTTTGTTAAATGGTCTTGCATGGTAAGTTTATGGCAATTACCATCAGGAGTCGTAGGAAGTTTTCCTACTGTATCCAAGGATACTTTATCAAAGGCGTCCAGTGGAGTGTCCGTAATTAGCATTGGTTCTCTTGTTTCTACTCGAACAAGTTTTTGTTCTTGGCAAGTTGGACATTTTCTTATGAATTCAGTTACTTGGTCTTTGAGACCAGTCCAGAAGAACTTTTCACGTATTCTTCGATAGGTTTTTGTGACTCCTTTATGTCCTCCTATTTTGCTGTTATGGTATTCTTTGATTATTTCCTCTCGAATTTCTTCTTTTGGAATTGAGACTTGACCATAACATATAGTGACTTTTATGGCGCTATTTTAAATTTTCGTTTTGAAGAATGGTTTTTAGTTTTTGTAATATATCAAGGACATCCTTCTTTATTAATGGATCAAAATGATTGTGTTTCACTATTAAAGTGTAAATATTATACTGTCCTCGAGGAGTAATTAGTATTTGTCCTTTTTGTGGATTTTTTAATTTTATTTCTTGAGGATCAATTGCTCCTATGTCAATGAGTAATCTTCCTATAGGGGTTATAAATTCGCAATCAGCAGACAGGAAATGAGCGTAGTTATTTCGATAGTAGGTTAGATTTTCTCTACAACTGTTTATGTTTAGTGATAAGGATTTTTTTATTTTTGGAATTTCTGGTGGAATGCTATCAATAGATGTTTCTAATTTTGATCTAATTGTTGTTTGGTCCTTTAGTGGTTCGTTATCTGATGATTGATTTTCTTCATCTGCTTCTTCAGATTCAGATGATTCTTCTTGTATTGTGGGATGTTTGAAGGGTGTTGATATTGCAAGAGGTTGATTAAAGCTTAAGGGTGTTATAGATCTTCTAGTTTGATCTGCAAAAGTTACATTTTTTCCTTTATTAACATCCTCCATGATTTGTTTCTTTTTACTTATATTATCATTTTCAATATTTTGAATCATGTCGGTTAATTCTTGTATGTCTTTATGAGCGTCTTTTAGAATTTCGTTTAACTTTTCTGCAAAATCTGAATGACTTCCAGGTATGTATTCGTTTGCTGCTTCATGAATTTCAGGGTCATCATTTCCAACAGAGACATTAAGCCAATCTCTAGGTGCTACATCTTTTTCCGTTAACCAATCTTCATGTTGAGCTATTGATTCATCAAATTGGGCTATTGATTTTTCTAATTCTTTTGCTATTTCTTTCCTTGTTTTTGGAATTCGTTGTTCTTCTTCTTCTTCTGAACTATCTTCGCTTCCACTTAAAGGCGGGCTAACTATTTTCACTACTTCTTTACTCGTTGTTGGTTCTGTAATAAATTCATATTGTTCGAAAGGTGCAGTGGGGGGTGCGCTTTTTGGTGCATATGGATCATAAAGCGGTGTGGGTATGACCAAAGTAGGTAGAACACTTGTGCTCTTTTTACGTATAGGTGGTTGTTCTCTCTCCTCGGAATCCGAGCTTGAGGATGCATCTTTCGTGAATTTTGTTTTTAAAGGTCCGGGTTGTAGTTTATTTCGTTGAGCGACGCGTTGTGCAATTGTGCTTTTCTCTAATAATTTTGTATTTGTGGCTATTTTCTTTGTAGGTTTCATAATGCTTTTAATTTTTGTTGGTTGTTTGAGAGTTCTTTCTTTTTGTGTTGAAGTATTAGCAACTCCGGAACATGTGGATGGAGCTGCAAGTTTAGGATTTGTAGATTGTCTTGTGTTTACAAGGATTCGTGCCTGTTTTCTTGTATTTGATTCTTCTATTGTAGTTTCAATGGGATTTCTTGATAGGGCGTCTGCATTATGATTTAATTTTCCTGGTTTGTACTTAAATTCGTACTCGTAATCTCGTAGCTTCAATCTCCATCGAACTAATCGTTGTCCAGGATCTTTGATCGAATTAATCCATTTTAATGGTTCATGATCACTTACTAATGTAAACTTTTTGCCGTAAATATATGGTCTAAAGTGATTAACTGCATAAAGAACAGCTAAACATTCTTTTTCGGTGGTAGAATAATTTTGTTCAGGTGCATTTAATACTCGTGATAGATATGCTATTGGTAGATCAATTCCATCCTTATCTTGACTAAGAACGGCACCTATTGCAAAATCTGATGCGTCTGTTGTTATTGTGAACATTTTGTTGTAATCAGGATATTGAAGTATAGGGCTTTTACATAACATTAATCTAAGTTCCTTAAAACTTTTATCTTATTCTGGTCCCCATTCAAATTTTACGTTTTTTTTCAATATATTTGAAAGTGGTTTTGCTTTTGCGGAGAAGTCTTTTATGAATCTTCGATAATAACCCGCAAGACCTAGAAATTGTTTTACATTTCTGGGTGTCTTTGGTGTTGTAAATTGCTCTACTGCTTGTATCTTTTTAGGGTTGGGCTTTACACCATCGCTACTAATTATGTGTCCCAAATATGCTACTTCTCTACATAGGAATTCGCATTTCTCAGGTTGCAATGTTAAATTTGCGCCTTTTTATCTTTCTAATAATTGTTTTACTTTTGTACCATGTTCTTTTAAAGTTTCTGCGTAAATTACTATGTCATCTAGGTAAACAAATAGTTCTACACCTTGTAGTCCGAGTAAGACTTGGTCCATTAATCTTTGAAATGTTGCTGGTGAATTTTTTAATCCCATCGGCATTCGTACGTATTCGTAATATCCGTGTACTGTTGAAAATGCTGTTTCAAAAAACGAGAAAAATTTCAAAAACTGAGAAATACTGAGCTTGGCCCAAGGAATCGATTACACTTGTAATATGAGGTAGTGGGTAAAAATCTCCTACCGTCTTATCATTAAGGGCTCTAAAATCAATAACTATTCTCCATTTCTTTTTTCCAGTCCCATCTATTTTCTTAGGTATGATAAGAAGTGGAGAGTTGTAAGGTGAAGCAGAAGGTTTTATTGCTCCTTCTGAATTCATTCGATCGATGACCTTGTCTATTTCTTCTTTTTGGGCAGGAGAGAATCTATAAGGTCTGGTATGAATTGGAATTTCGTCTACAGTTATAATTTTGTGTTGTACTTTATTGGTTGGTTTTAAAGGTTCTCCTGTTAAGTGAAAACTTTCAGGAAATTCTCTTACTATGTCTTTGACATGTTCTTGTTCTTCAGCGTTTAAATGATCTAATCGTAGATTATCAATAATAGCCGCAATGCGATCTATTGGATCTTCATATTCTTCATCTGATGAGTCTTCATCTATTTCTTCGCCTGGTAATGGATAATATTCGAAAGGTATGAGTTCTTGGGGTGGAACATCTATTTCCACGTCTTCTACTGCAGTATTTATTGCAAAAATGTGGCACAATCCATTATTGTTGCTTACTATGCCTTCTCCTATTATTAAACCTTCTTCTGTTTTTATTAATGGTAAATAACCTTCTTTTACCTCTTTATTTGATACTTCTATTGGTATTACTTGTCGGCCTCTAGCTTTGATGGTTAATCCTCTTCTTTTGTTTTCTTTATTTTCCACTAAATTTTCTCTGCACATGATAGATTCAACGTCTTGAAAAAATATGGGGTTTACTGGATTTGTGTGAGTAACGATAGAATTATGCCAAAAGGAAATTTCGGCCTTTTCTTGTCGAAGATATTCTCGTCCTAATATGCCATCAGAATGTAAAGGAAAATCGGAAGACACTACTTGAAAGGTAATAGGTTTTTTATTTACATTAACTTGAACTGTTCCAAGCGTGGGTATTTTTACAGGGGCTATTCCTTTAAGTTGAATGGCTTCGTTTATTGTTACGTTCAATTCCGGTTGTAAAATATCCAACTTTATTAAATTTACGTCGGCACCGGTGTCTACTAATAGTGATGCCTTTGAATTTAAGAAATCTGGGGATTTTAAAATTATTACTGGGGATTCTTTGCTGCATTGTGTTTGCAGGATTGTTCTTGTTTTTGTAGTATCCTCACAGTTGCTTGACGCTCTTGTTTTTCCTGACTCGTCGTCGCGTCTGACCGTCGAGCTGGATAAGAGTTTAAATGTTTTTCATTAGATGGGGCTGGTGATTGAGCGCGTGGGGGCGTTTTAGAGCCTTCATATGAGTTATTGCTATGTCCATCCGATCTTTGTGGTTGTTGATAAAAATGATAAGGATTATAAGGCATAAAAGGTGGTTGATTAATTTGAGTAGGATAGTAAGCATAGAGTGGATAAAATCCAGCAATTGGTTGTTGAGGTTGAGGCAAAACAGGTTGTTTTAAAATACCTATAGGAGTTGGAGAATGAGAGCGTGGTTTCATAGGTTCATCTTCAGAGTTGAAACGTACTCTAGGGCTGGGACTCCTATTTCTTACCTCAAAATTAGTGTTATAATTTTTATTTTCGCTCGGCTGCTGATATCTTGAGACATGATAAGCGTGATTGTAGTTATCTGTTTGATGTTGGTGTCTAATTTCATATTGTAATGCGATGTCTACCGCATCACTTAATTTGTCGCTTTTACGAGCTTCTATTAAGCTAGAAATTGCATCAGGAACACCGTAAATGAAGGCTTCTAAAGCACAATCGTCTAAAGGTTCTAACATATTTTTCATTTTCTTTTCTCCGTATGAACTTAACAATGCAGCCTTTGCTCCTGCTACTAAAAGTGTTAATCTATCATAAAATTCGCTTATACTCTCACCTCGAGTCATACGAATCGTGGATATCTCATGAAGATACCATACATAAGATTTTTTAGGGGCATATCTTTGTTTTAAATGTTTAACTAGGTCTTCAAGGGTTTCAAAAGTTTTACCATAAATGCTGTTACGTGCAGCACCTCTTAATTTAGATAATACCAAATTAACATATTGTTTATCACAATTAATAGGGATAGAAGATTCTCCATTTTTTACATCTTCGAGAAAATCTCTTAAAGGCATGTTTTTACCATCATAAAGAGGAATATGCATAGTTCCTTGTTGTAGTGCAAAACATTCCGCCATGGTAGTAACCATGGGGTCATTATTAACAGATTCGTCATCGTCAGGCATTTTGCTTAATTGATTACCAATTTTCATAAACGTTAAATGAATTTATTTTAATACAATTCGTTAATAATGTCGAAATTAAAAGGTATTCCCAAAATGCCGGTTATATCTGTGAACCCTGTATAATTAATAGAATGAAATTCTAGAACTGTATGATTAACGCAAACCTTAGTTTTCCCCAAGGTTTTTATTGTACCTTCCCTTAGTGAAAGAGTTTTAGTATAATCAATACCCAAGTAAGAATTTAATTCCTTGTTTTTAATTAAATTTATTGGTAATGATGAGTCGATAATGAATTTCGCTTCGAATTCTTTAAAGAATCTTGATTTTAATAATATAAGTGGGTATAAATTATTGTATCTTTCTATAAAATAGAAATATGAACTCATGAGGGGTTAGATGTGGATGGCGCTTAAAGGATTAAGCCTAATAAGTGTAGTTGTTTCCGCGGTATGGGCGTCTGACTTGACGCGGCTCGAACTACTGCGAGTACACCGCGCGCGAAGTCAATGAGTAGTTAGGGTGGAGTCCCATGACAGCGTTTTGCGTTGCGTCGTAATAAGAGAGAAAAAGACGCAAATATACATTTGCTGCATTCTCTCTTATTACAACGCAACGCAAAACGCTGCCATGGGACTGCGGCCTTAAAGTCAATGATATACGTTTTCGCGCTATATTTAAATTTAATGCTTCTTAATATTTTGCCTTTTATTAACTTTTTAAAGTTATAGTTAATTATTATTACGAATGAATTTTAACAAAACGGGTTTTTATTATGACTTCAAAATTATAGTCAGTTATAATTAGTAAAATTCGCATGTCCTAATTTTTATTTTCCTTAACCTTGCCTAATATTGATGGACTTTGAGCTATCGCTTTAAGACTAGCTAGGATTATTTTTCTTTTTGTGTCTTTAGTCCAGCTCTCGTTTTGATAAAATATTTTGTCTTGAAAATAATTAAATTGACAAAATTGATCAAGAGAACTAGCTCCTAAAATTGCAATTATATTAGAATTGGTTTGATAATTAACTACACCAAATTTTAACGATACTTTTTCGCTTGATTCGCCTTTTGTGTAATATTCGTTTGTTATGTGAACCGGTAAAATTACTTCACCAATAGTTTTAATTTCTCCGTTAAAAAGTGAATGAGTTTTATTTTTATTAGTACTAACAAAGGATTTTAATTCGGAACGTTTTATTAAGTTTATAGATATGGTAGGATCAATGAGAAATCTTTTATTTTGAGAAACACAGTGATAAGAAATAAAATGTCCACTAGGATAATTAAAGGAAGAATCAAAATATTTATGCATAAGCTTTCCTTGATTTTAATAATTAATTAGTTAATGTGAGCTTTATTATATTTATGAGATTAGAATTTATCTTGTTAGGATAAGATTTTTAATGTATTTCTATATCTATATATATATATATATACTTGCTGTGAATCGCCAGTCCGACCTGAATTAATTTGAACTACTGTGAGACCGTTGCCTAAAGGCGAGATACAGTAGTTTAAGTAAATGCAATTTCTTGTCCAAAGGAGACTCGCGCCTAATTTGAACTGTGTAATTTAAACACTGTCTTATGAAAACCACAAAAAAACGAATAAAATGATTAAAGTTGCAATAAAAACACTTACGTAAACAAAACACATGACTGAATAATTTTTATCTTATAATTCTTGATACTGTTGAATTTGATTACGTATTTATGATATTAAATTTGAATTCTTCGCATAAAATTGGAATAAGAATATTCTCAGAGTTCTAATTTTTTGATTTGATAAAAGGAACCAATTTATTTCGTTCTATTAAATTAAATTCTATAATAGGAGCGAAGAGGAAATCTGCAGATTTGTTTTATAAATAGTCTGAATAAATTGTTACTATGTTAGTTTTGGATAAAAGATAGCATAAGTAATAAATTTCGACAAAGAAAATTACAATTAACTCATTTTATTTTTATACTTATGTATATTTTATAATTATTGTTTTTATAATTTAATTTTTGTTATTAATTAATGTTTCGGTATTTTGTAATAACTTTTCGAAAAAGTCGGAGAATTCTTCTTGAGTTTGTAACGTTTTAACCTCCAATCATTTTTCAACTGTTTCTAAGGACTTTTCTTGATGTCTCTTTTGAACTTTCTTTCCTCCTCTATTTCTAGGCTTTTTGAAGACTTGGTCCTCGTTTTGCATGTTAAGTCAAACTGAAAGAAAAGACATTTTGTCTTTAATTTAGTTTAACCTGTTGTTTTTATGTTTAGTAAAAAGAAAATCAATTATTAAAGTGAAACAAAAGAGATTCCCGCCAATTCGGCGTAGAATTTTAGAGTATACTCTGAATATCTCCTTAATATATTAAGGTCGAAATTCGCCGAAAAGGCGTAAAATAACCTCAATTATGTTTCGACTTAAGGCGGTGTCAAAGTCGATGCGATTTTTACATTGAAGCTCAATGCAAAAATCCAATCGACTTTGACACCGCCTTAATTAATTTTCAATTGTTATCTTTAAATTAACAAATTCGCCGAAAAGGCGTAAAATGCTACTTTCAAAGATTTAACTATTAACGTGTAATGAAATCGTTTTATTAACAACTTTACAAAAGCAAAATTGCAAGGTCAAAATTCGCCGAAAAGGCGTAAAATCAACCTTTTAAAACGATTAGTGTGTAGTAAAGTAATATAATTGCGTAATTGTATAAGTTTTTGTCAAGCTAATATTTTATCCTAAGTGTAATTGAATTTTAACTTGCACCACGTGAATGGAAAGAAAAGGCTTCGTATAACTCCTAACCGCGAGCAGAAACAACAATTCTAAGTGTTAATATTAATTACTTGCACAATAACCGAGTACAATTCTATCCGCAATTGCCGATTAAAGAAAGGAATAATTTATTAGCTGAACGATGCTAAAATGAAATTTTAAAGGGTGAATTTAATGAAATTTGTATACTTTTGAAATATTTAATATTTATTAACAAAAGTAACAAATCCCACCGCTGCCACCAAATCAGCTGTTACGACCCGAGCTAAGGTTTAGATTAGTTTACTAATTTATTAGTAAAATGGAGACAAGTTGCTGATTAGTCAAGTTGGTAAGACTTGACATTTATTTTTAAGTGTGAATTCGTTTGACTATAAAGTAACACAGTATATCCCTTTCGGTGAACACCTCATTGATATCGGCTAAATTTTCCGCACCATGCACATTCCAAAAAAATATACCAGTCTGACAGTTGGATTCTGGTGAAGATGAGCCTAAATTTGTAAATAAACAAGCGATGGTTGTTGCTATTTCCCATCAAGAGCATCCTCTCCGTTTACTACAGGTTCTTCACCATTTGCTTTTTTACCATTTAGATTTTCATCTATTAATTTCTTGCAGTTTGATTCCTCACCGTTAGATTTCCCATGTGATAACTCCGCTGATTTGAAAGAAGTAGATGAGCTTGAGAAGCTGTCAAGCGGTTTCTGTCTTTTACCGTCGCTACCGTCCTCAGCATTGCGAGAACGGCTTCTCTTTTTGAAAGGAGTAGCAGTCCGACTCTCTGAGTTTTGAGAGAATGATTTAAAATCGACAGATCTTGTTCCATTTTGAGGGGGAAGAGATTTGTCTTGAGACACCTCTAAGTCATTAACAAAGATTCGTGTACCCTTTAGAACAGCGTTTTGACCTGCTGCCCGTAAACCATGCACCTGAGTAAGTAGTTCACGACGTTTTTCACGTTCCTCTTTCGAGCGATCATTGGAGATATTGAAGTTCAAATCTCTCACTTCCCTCACTTTAGAAAAAACAATTTTAACCCATCGAGTTGCGACGATTTTTATTAAGGTGGGACGATTGCCAATATTTTTTCCTAAACGAATGACGTCATCGATGGCAGTGTCAGAAATCGTCAAACCGGCTTTGTTAAAAACATACAAGACAGATGACAACAAGTTGTTGTTGACCAAATTTGAGTCTTCTAACTTAAAAAGTACAATGTTTTTTGATCTGCCTCTGCATGTCGATTCTAGCCAGAATTTTCTCTGCACTTGACAATCGTTTTTTATATAAATACAAATCTACAATTGGAAATCTAAATGTGTACCGAATTAGTCAGCCCAATAGGTGACGATATGCAGAAGTTCGGTATGGGGACAGGGTCATTTTTTGACATTTTCCTGAAAAAATTAAATTTCATTTCTTTCTAGTTCGTAAATATGACAGCCAATCAGGTTTGTTATATTTTTCCTGTAATCTACACTTAAAATTGAGTATCTGTACCGAATTTCAGCTCACCAGGTTGAAATATGTAGAAGTTAAGGGGGGACGGCCCATTTTGCGTGGCTGGGACGGACACACGAGTGATTTCATAAGGGTTCCGTCAGTACACCTATGGTGTACGGAACCCTAAAAATAATTTTAAAAAAATGCAAAAAATGATGAAATTCTTGAAACCGTTTTTCAAGAAGTAAGAATAAATCGGATAAGTCGAGAAGAATTTCAAAAGCGGATGTTGGGCGAATACAAAAACAAGGAAAAAACAATGGAACATAGAGAGAATATGAGGAATATAGTCGACAAGAAATTAAAAATTCTTGAGGACTTAAAAAGGATCCTCACAGGAAAATCAGTTATATAATTTTACAAATTGTAGTTGTTACGGTATAACCTCACAGTTTAAAATAAAATAAAAAAAAATTATTAAAATTAAAAATTATTTTAATAATCCTATAAAACATTTCTCGCTAGTAATATAATTGACAGGTGATATCCTCGATATCACCAAGCATAAGCTGCGTCAGCATCGCATCGGAAACAAAGTTGGCTTACTTGAGCATATTTCTTTATAACTAACAAAAGGTTAGTTAACAATAAATTTTATGAATTTCAGGAAATTACCAAATATTAATATAAAACCTTTCAATTGTAGTATTTATAATAATTACCGGTAATAACGATTTCTGATGAGCGCAGTAACATGCAGCTATAAACAAATTATTGTCTATAATTTAAAAGAATTAATATTTTTTTTGACAAAACACTCTAAATTTTCCCGAAATTGTTCCTCTTCAACTCCAGCCGACGTAAAATTCAAAATGGAGAAACAACATGCATTTTACTTGAAATATTGAATAAAACCTGTTGAAAGTACTTAAATCGGAATGGCAGTCACTTAAAAGTAATAATAAACCTTGCGGCAACATTCCCATTTTGAGAAACCTCGAATGGCAATGTTGCGAATGTTGCAACACATAAAACGAAGCTTGCGGCATCTGCCTGAACAGTTTCCACTGGGTCGCAACAGTCCCATTTTGAAAAACCTCGAACGGCATCTGCCTGAACAGTTTCCACTGGGTCGCAGCATCCACAATTCAAAATTAACGCATGCCAATTAAATATGATTCCATAACTGAATGTCGAACGTATGAGCTATGTGCTCACACTCTGCGACTGCGAAATAATCTAAGAAAATTTTATTTCAATTTTAAAATTAACATCGCATGTATTTTGATTGTAAAATTGATATGTTGTCAAAATAATTTTTAAGAACAAAAAGAAATTTTGAAAGTACATAATGTAACAATAAATTATTAAAATCAACTACGAACCAGTATAAATGAACAGAAAAGAAATTGTTTTATAAAATAAAAATAATAAATTAAAATTAAAATAAAGAAATAAAATAATCCGTAATTATATCGCTTAGACCCACACATCTTTGGATGGCTGTGGCAATGCATACGCATACATACGAGCTCCTTGGGACAATGCTAACTGTAGCGACACGCACACAGACGTACTATGCATAGTACATACCACTCACACATTGTAGGCTTCACTCGTTGCTTCTTCTCCTTCGTTGCATCCTTCCCTCTTCCCCTGGGCCCTATGTGCTTGCCAAACAAACGCACGTGCGATGATCCAAGCTGGATATTATTTCTTTTTAAGTGCAACGAAATAAATTTTAGAAATTATTTGCGGAATTTAAAATAAAAAGATGTTTCTGAAGTTGCCAAAATAGTTACAACTGAAACATTATCATGAACACTATTGCATTATTACTGGTAAATAATTTTAATTAATTATTTATAACAATAATAGCAATAAACAAAAAAAAAGAATTATTATAAATAAATAAAATTTTTTCTTTTTTTTATTTTCTGTAATTCACGATTGGAATTGTTGGAAATAATAATTCCTCAAAAGTATCATATTTCTGCAAACTAATCTCCGGTCTTACGCCTAGCGCAAGGATCCAAAGTCAGCAAAAATCGCATCGACCAATGGGCCTAAAGTTCCTATCCCACTTCTACTCCCACAAACCACCTGTTCTACCCCAAAATCTTCCCCCAGATTTAGAAGCGAGGAGCAAAGGCTTAGAAAGAATTTTCCAAATTCGCAGTACAATTTTCGCCTTGTTAGTCAGCTCCTCGCGGAGGCATAAACGCATTGCGAATTGCCGGGACTCGCCCGTCTGTTAATCGGCCCCTAGTCTAACAGACCACTACAAGATAGTTCTTTGTATTTTTCTGTAATGATTTTCTTATTCTTGGTTTAAAATAAATTGTACTTTTTATTTGAAATCTTGTTCTCTTTAATGTCTTTATATTTGATCTCTGTTAATATCATCATTTTACTAAATTAGAAAAGGTGTTGCTTGGTAAATTCTTTTAAAAGAGATAAACGAATCCCATAAATTAAAAACAGGGCCATCCGGCCCTGGCAGCTTGTTTCCTCCGGCGAACCTCCGCAGGCGCGCGGTAGATTTTTTTTCATCGCTCGACAAGTAAATTTTATGTTTCAAAGTTTTGATTTCTGGATTTTTCTTCGAATTTTAATAATTTAATAAATAATTATTTTTCGGTTCGTAACAGTAGTAAGTTAGATAATGTAAATAAAAATTAAGATTTATTATATTTAAATAATATTTATTTGTACAAAAAAAATGTTTTATGTAAATAAAATAATTGTTCACATTTAAATGAGAATATAAATTCATTACAAAAAATTTATTAATTAAAACGTGCATTCCATTTTATTTAAATTATATTTTCAATGCCCTTATTTATTAGTTTTATTTTAATCTTAAAATAATATTATGCATTTTGTTTAAAAATAATATTATGCACAATGTATTTTGTTTTTTTCAAAGTAAATGCTTTGCAAAAGCATTAGGCATTATGTTACGTTCCGAGCAAGAGCGAGGCTTTTAAATAAAATTAAATGATTTATTTAAAATAGATTTTAAAACCAGTTAGCCGATTAATCAGGTTGGTAAAGCCTGATCTTTATTTTTATTGTAGGATCGTGATCACTTGTCAAAACTATGGGCTTTGCGTTAATAACAAGATAAATATTCCTTTTATTTAATTTATTGTTTATAGTAAGAAGAAAGTTACAATTGTTACAAATTGTTACTTACGTTTAATTACAGATTCGTTGACAAGATTATCGCAGGGTTGTTATAATTGGTTTTCTTGGTTTGAACTCGTTTCAATTGAATGAAACTAAAAGTTTGTTTTATTACACTTGTGTAATATTCACAACTTTATAACAGTTTTTGTGCTAAAATAACAGTTTCACGTTTTCTAAGTGTTAAATTATTTATCTTGCACCTTTTTAGGGGAAAGAAACTTGTTTCTAAGTGACAAATAATGTAACTTGCACCTTTATGGAAAGAATTAGTGAAATTTATACTATTAATTATTAATCACAAATACGACAGTTAAAATAGCAAAATTATCAACTCTAAGTGTTAAATTATTTGTCTTGCACCTTTTTAGGGGAAAGAAACTTGTTTCTAAGTGATAAATAATCTAACTTGCACCTTTTTACGGGAAAGAATACAATAATTCGCGTTTTAACCGAAGGGTCGCTCTACAATGATACTGTCCGCACTGAACTACACCGGAACTTTTGACAATTGCTCTTGAATTTGCAGGGGTTTATATAGGACTTTTAGTCCATGTATCGTGTGGGGACAATAGTAAAAAGCACGATTCTAGCCAAAAGAGCATATGTCACGTTTCTAGCTAAAACAACATTGAGCACGTACGGATGTAATATGATCTTTTCTATCTTATTCTATTTTCTATCTATCTATTATTCGAGCTTATAATCAATACTTAGTTCGATATCTGTTAAATTCAAATGTTGTTACATGTTTTCAGTCTTTTAATCGAATCGACAATCGATTATCGATTAATCGATTGTCGATTATCGATTAATTTTCGATTCGATCAATTTAAAGGAATTTCAAATTGATTGTCCGATGACATACGACTAATAACAACATTCGAATGTTATTTGTTTGATTAAATAATTATTATTAGTAATATTAATTAGTTTTGTAATTTGCATTTATTCTTTCTATCATCTTTTTAATCATGCGTCATCTCTTGTCATTCATGGCTTTGACACTTGTCGCAAAAGCATAGTACGTTGACTCAGTTTACTATTTCATTCATATGAGTAGTAACACGTGTTAATGACTCATATGAATGAAGGATTATAATATTTACTTATGATTTCTATCTTATGCTTTTATATTTTAAAATTTGTAATAAATAATGCATTAATTTGGACTATGCCTTTGGACATTGTTCGAACATTAAATTTATGGTTTCTATTTAGTTAATTAGTTAACTAAATTATTAAATTTTTATGAAATTTGTATAAGTTCAAAATAAATCGGGATATAACAGTCCTCCCTCCTTAAATCGTTCTTCGTCCTCGAGGAACTTAAATAGTGTATTCTGAACATTCGTAATTTTTACATTTTAGTAGTTGGAGTGATTTTAATAAATTATACAATAACTAATGTGCTGACAAGGTAAGTTGACAATCTAAAGTTTATTTTGAAATGTAGTGAACGTGTCTAAAGTAAGATACATGAAGGATGAGGTAAGTTGTTGTAGAAACATCAGCGAATTGTTCCACGGTCCAGATGTTCTTTATGAGACAAAGGTTTTGCTGTTATCATCAGTTTTGAGGGATGGTGATCTCAGGATCCACGATCTTTATATCCATTGTTCTCTTCAGTTTGCCGTTGATAATGAGTGATACAAGTTCGATAAGCGACGTCTCTACTGTTGATTTCTTTAATTATTGCGTAGAAAACATGATTTCGGTATCGTCGTCGCTTCTTACAGAAATTCCTCATGGTGAGGTAATTTGGTGTTTAATTTTTCTTTTCTCTTAATTTTCTCTCTTTTTCTTTTATTATTATGAGTGAATTAAATGACATTAGTGATAGTGATAATGATTATATTGAACAATTTAATTTGGATTTATTCAATGATTCTTTGAATCAGGAAGAAAATGTGCGCGAATTGAGTGACAATTTAAATTTAATGGAAAATCGTAGTGTAAATAGTCAATCTGCCATAGAAGAGACAATTGCATTGCCTTCAACGTCGTCGGGACAAAATGCTTCCAGATTGACAGTTGAAGTTTCCACAGAGTATGGTGCAAATTTTCCTTCAACTGGTGCTGCATCTGCTGATAGTTTTCCGACATTAAATATCGAACTTTGTGATTATGACAATTTAACTCGTCAATTAGGACCTTCAGTTTCTAGTTCTTCGATTTTTCACGTTTCCCAACATAGACTTTTGGGTTTAAGAATTGTTGATATTGAAGAATCATTAGGCATCTATCAATTCGCTTTTTGGAGAGTGCCCTTTGGAACTGCCGCACGAACAATCTGTGACTTGTGTTCATCCATTCTCCAGATTCCTTTCGATATTAGTGATTTTAAAATAATAAGACGATTGGACTCTAAACGTAAGGGAGTGATAGTGCGTGTTCCTAGTGTGGAGTTAAAAAGAACAATTTTAACACTAAAGCACATTTTTTTGTATAGAGGATACCATTTGGATATCCTATAATTTATTATGTAATTAGCTTTTGTGTAATGTTTATTGCATATATATATAATTATATTTCTAAATTTGTATTCTTTGTTTTGTTGTTTATAGATTCCTTTAATAGTGCTTTCTCTCATCGACCTTTCAAAATTGAATTATTGGCTCGAATTATTTTTGGTGTCACTGAATTGCATAGGATATCCAGGGAAATAAAGAATTTAAAATGTCCTCGGGGATTTGCACCAAATTATCAAATAATAAGCTGTCCTGACTCACAACTGAAAATGATTTTCCGCAAATTACCAGCCTCTTGGTCGGTGGTGAGGGGAAGTTCAATAGAAGTGCGAAAACTAAAAATTTCCAAGTCGAAATTGGAGAGGAAGTTGATGCGTTTGGTTGCAGCCCTTGTTGTATCTTCTCAAAATAAGGCGTGTCTTGTGAGGTAATTTGAAGGTTATCTTTTGTGAATTATTTAAGTTTTATCGATTATATATATAATTTTTGTTTTCAGTTTAAAGGGAAAAAACGGACGTTTTTGTCGTTGTGGAAGATTTATTCCAATTAATCGAAGGGAATTGACGTGTATTTGTGGTGTCAATAATGCAGTTTTATTAATTAATGAATCCGAGGAAGAAGAAGTAGATGTAGTTAATTAATTATTACAAAATTTTTTTCTTTATATATTTTTACACATACACATACATGAACATACATCCATACATACATACATACACTTCTTAAACAATAGTTGCAATGTTTATTATAATAAATTAATTTAATTAATGTAATATCGCATTTTATTCTATTTCCTTGTGTCAACTAATTTTCTTTGAATTTTAATTTTTAATTTCTTCCAAATTATCGACTTTTATATGCATTATTCGTTAATCAATATCGATTGCATTTTTAATTCAATAATTTTTATTTTTTTCATGATTTTGTGCTAAATTCTATTTGTCCTTAATTTTCTTATATAAATTATTGTCAAAATCGATTTATTTATTGATTAAATCGATAATTCAAGTTGAATTCGTCGAGAGAAGCATCAGGAAAACACGAGTGCAGAGGGAGTATGTTCGCAAGTTCGAGCAGAAATCGAGAGATTTCAACGCCTGGAACGTCGGTACAGTCGGCGAGCAACTTAATGCGGCCTGAAAGTCCCATGTCTTTCTTCTTCTCTCTTTCTTTAATTTTTCTTTGAGGTAGTTATTATTTAGAATTTTAAATTGATATTTGAAATTTCATTTGTTAAAGTTTTTCGATGATTATTTAATGCTACCATTATAATAGCAATATTTTGTTAATTTTGTTTATTAATCTACAATTATATATATAAAATATGTTTTTATTAGTACAAGAAATTTTTCTCCTATATGTTATAATTGTTAGTGCTATTATCATTATTATTATTAATATTATTATCATTGAATTCTCAATGTTATTGATTTTAATTTTTTTTTTTTTTTTTGTTTAATTAATTGAAGTTTATTTTAATCATTAAAATTATAATTGTTAATATGTCTTTTTAATTTTATTAAAATTAATTGTGTGTGATTATATAAAGTATTTTGCATCGATGTTTTTATCAATAATCATTAACAATTCAATAATATTTAAGTTTCAAGACGAGAATTATAACAAACGAACATGCACGGTAAGAGTGTAAGCGACATCGGAAGATGCATGAGTTGGAGACTTTAATGCCTTTCGATCTCGCTCACCGTATAAGAGAGGCGTGGGCCTGTATGTACAGCTATTGGGTAGGAGGCGTGGGCCTGGCCACACAGTGTGTCGCGGGAGACCCTCCTATACTCTTATGCTTCTCTGATACTTTCAGCTCGACGTTGGGACTTTTAAAGTCATTTATTATTAACAATAATTGTTAATAATACTAATAATTTTGTTCTTTGTTCATTTTGACAACTTATTGTTCTAATTTTATCATGTGGATATTTTATTTTTATTAAATTTTATTAAAATATTAAGATTAACAATCATTAATTAATTGTTGTTTATCAATTAATTATTATTATCTAATTTATATTTAGTTATTCAACAATTAATTAGATTGAAAAGTTGTCATAATTCGTGATATAAATTATTACAATTTATTAGGGTAGTTTTTGTTAATTGTTACTTGTTAATATTTAATTAATTAATTAATTATATTTTATGTTATTTTTATTATTATTAGTATTCATTAATTATTTTAAAATTATTATTAAAATTATTATATATATATATATTTTTTTTTTGTTAACAAAATATTACTCCAGTTTGCTTAATCCTTTAATGTTTGTATGGAAATAATATTTTATTAGAATATTCATATGAATTAATAATTATTGATTATGTATTAATAATGAAGCTTGATTATTATTATTTATTTTGTTATTGTAGGTTAATTAGACGTTATTAAGCATATTTAGTACTTATAAGCATGGCTGTTGAAAGTTTTGTTCGATTTCCATCATGAAGAGCGAATTTTAAAATTTGAATTTGAATTATTTGCCGCTTTTTCATGATGGTTGCCGAATCAAGCATGCGCAATATATGCATAGCTTCAAGATCTATTCATGCGGTCGATGTTTATAAGCTTAAGGTTTCCAGCGCGCTGGTTTGAATTGTGTTGCTTCTTGGCGGTTTATAGTGGCCTGGTTATGTCGACTCTTATAGTGGTTTTATTTCTCCAAATTTTTCGGGATTTTTGGGCCTGGTCCTCCCTCCTTAAAGTGTACATTGTCCTCAATGTATGTGGGTTGCAATTGGGCCAATAATGCATATTTTTTGTTTATACGTTGGATCGATTATTCGATCTTTGTCTTCTCATTGTTACGACTTTATAAAGTACGTATAGGTTTTTAACTACTATCAATGCTATCAATAATAATAATATTTTGAAAGCTATTGACATATAATTAACAGCTTCAGATATATGTCCCAAAAATGGAATTTCCATCTGCAACATGAAATGTATTTTAGATTTTATTCTTATTTTAGGTTTTTATTAAAATGAGGAGGAAAGAAGAAGGCGACCGCCAAATCCCCTTCCTTCTTTTTCTTTCGTCCTTCTTTTAATTTTTATTTATTGTTTAATTCTTAATACATGTGATTTTATAATATTTTGTTGATATATAATGGATATATATATTTCTTAATACTATTGATTATATTTCTTAATTTTAATTAAAATTTGAAGTAGTGTTTTTATCTGATCCAAGTGTTTTTTCTACTTCATGATATTTATTAGTTAGTTAAACTATTGATTATAATATATATGTTATAACGGTGGATTATTATATAATATTATTATTGATTAATTATATTTAAAGAAATTAATAAGGGTTATATTAATTGATTATTTAATAATATCCATATGTAATTCTTGGTGTAATATACTAATTATTGTAATTATTTAGTAAGCATGGTATTGGTTATGTAATTATTATTCTAGTAATATTGATTATTATATATAAGTATAATATTTATGATTATATAGGTTTTGTAATAATGTGATTTTTATAATTATTTACATCTTGATAAACATTTTGTTCATTAATTGATAATTACATTATTTTTTTTTTTTTAATATTGTGTTAAATTTATCTTCAATATATGGGTAAAATTTGAATTTTCGTTTCTCATTAACAGTCGGTATATTAGATAATTTATTGGTTATATTATCATCTTGACAGTTGGTAATTCAATTCGTTAATTAATTGTTTAGTTTTTGAATTTTAATATTTTGTATTGTTATTAATTAATTATGTATATTATTATTATTATTTGTTTTATTATTATATTGATTTTATTTATCGGTTGTTAATTTGATATGGATGTTGTGTTTTTTTTTTTTTTTTACGATCTCAACTAAGGGCTTTTATCTCCTTAGAATTTGCAAGGGTCATCAGTTTTTGAAAATGACTCATTTCAAAACAAGACAACGAGATGAACGGAGGTAAGTGACATTTGGTTTTAATTATTTATATTTTTAACTTTAATATTTACTATTTTTATTAGTAGTTAATAAATTTTTGTGTTCTTTTAGAAGACAATAATAATTCTGATGAGGAATGTCGTCATTGGAGGCATGCCGGGCCCAACGAAGGGGGTATTTAGTTTTTAATTTTTGAATTTATTTATTTATTTATTTATTTTATTTTATTTTTTTTTTTTTTTTTTTTTTTTTTTAAATTTAATATTATTTCATAAAAATTTTTTTTTTTTGTTTCAGAGTATGGTTACCAAAATCTATTGGTAACCCGATTCATGGGTGGGGGGCGGCTTTTTATTCGCCCCCCTTATATAAATTTAAAAATAGTGGTTGCTGGGGACGGGACGAGATACGTCCTATTTCCTGGTCAGGCCCGTTTTGGGCCTGGTTGTTAGTTTTAAGATTTTCTATTTTGTATTTTAGTTTTAGTTTTTATAATAAATAAATTGTTTTAAATTTAATTTAGTCTTTTTCTTATTTAATGGTTCTCTTTTTTTTTTTTTTTTTTTTGAACGGCCCATATTTGTGAGCTCCGCAAGTTGAGCACACAATTATGGGCATAATACGCTTGGCCCGTATTTATGGGCTTTGTATATATAGAGAAGCCCATAATTACGGGTCTTATTAATATTTTTATTTGCACTTATGTGCATGAATTTAAATGTTGGTGGGGAATTTTAAATTTTTATGGAATCTAGGGAATTTTATTTTAAGTAGTTTGTGAAGTCACTAGCTTTAAATTCACTATGATATATGTATTGATATTTATCATCTAGTGTTTTACATAGGGACTTTTATTTTCAGTAGTTTTGATGAGTGTACCTTTATGTTTGATATTTTTTATATGTGATTGTTTGTTAATTTAATTCAAGAATTATTTGAAATTTAGTGTCTAGTGTTATTATTTTATGTAAACTTAAAGTTTTCTTGCTAATAATACGTATATTCCGTGATTTATACGTTATACGTATCATTAGAAAAGGATGGAAATATTCCGTTTTTCTTTATTATTTGTTAGAATACAATAAAATTTTGGGTTTTTGTTTTTGATTTATTAAGTTCTTAATTAATTTCTTTATATTTGGTTATATTTTTTGAATTTTTACTTAACAAATTTGTTTATTTATGAGAAATTAACTTTTTAGAGAAGGATAGATATACCTTGTTTTCTCGTTTTTTTTTTGTTTGAATGAGTACTATGATTGGTTATTATTTATTATTTTAGGAATTTGTTTATGTTTTTTAATAGTCTGACCTTAATTTGTGTTGTAAATTATGGTCGGTTTACAATAATTTTTTAAATTATTTGTGCGAATTTAAAGATTTCGGTTTGTTAGCAAGGGTAAAGCTTGATTATTTCGGAAAGTTATTGATAGAATTTATTCATTTGGTATTTGATCGAAAGCTAATGTAATTTGTAACAATTGAATTACGTATCATCAACATGCTAAAATAATATTTTCATCGTGAAAATTAGCTTCAACTTTCATGTTAATAAAATAGAAAGATTTGTTTTACAGACTGTTAAAGAAAAACTTTGTAATTTTGGGTGTTTAATCCCATGAACATGTGGGACCTGGTATATCCCAAAAATCATCTGAATCATTATCTTTATCGTTAAATGGGTTTTGTTTATTGAGGATTTTCTTATTTCTAATCACGCTATAGCAGTGATCTTTTGTATGTCCTCTTTTGTAGCAATATTCGCAGCAATTTTCCCATTTATACAATTTCAATTTTATTAAGGAAGGTTCTTCATGTGTCATAACATGAATTTTGTGTTTTAATGATCGTGGTTTCTCCTCTTCGCTAAAATAATATGTTTTGTCTAATTCTTTTAATATTATTTTCGCAGCTGAATGCTCCGATTCTCGAATAGTTCTACAACTATCGCCAGTTGCAATAAATGCGTTGCTGTTTTTATTATCTGTGACGATGCATTTAACTCTCCAAAGTCTACCTAGTTCAGGACCAGTGGTCTTGTCCACGGTATAAGTTGGTTTATCCAAATTATACTCTGCAGTCAGCTCTTCCAATATTCCCTTTGGGTAATTAATATTGTCAATGTTTCCTTTGGGGAACACATAATTTCTTACCAATTCTCCTTGGATTGGTGGAGTGAAAATGATTGATTCTGACATCTAAAAATTAAAATTATGTTATTATTTTATTCATATGCTAATTTTAACTTATCTACATGTTTTTGGAACCTATTTCCATTGTCATTTATTAAGATTACATTGTTTTTATCAAGGATATCCACAATTGTGTATGGGCCATGGTAATGGGGGTCAAATTTTCTTTTCATACCTTCTATTATGACATATGCTTTTTCACCTATTTTTCCTAAGAAAGGTTTGATTGATTTATCGTATCTTTCTTTGGATTTTGTTTTGGAGTCTATTAAATTTTTAGCTGCTAATATTCTTATTTCGGTTAGTCTGTTTATAAGCTCTGTTAAATAGGAACCATAGGTTTCTAATTTTTCTTCTTGGGGAAAAGAGCTAGGAGTACGGGCAGTTTTACCAAAAACTAGTTCATAAGGCGTGAAATTAGTTGCTTCATGTACTGAGGTATTGTAAGCGAACATTGCAAAAGGCAATAATCTATCCCAATCGTCGCAGTCTGTAGCGTATTGTTTTATATAATCGGCTAATACTGCATGACTACGTTCTAATGCTCCATTAGTTTGGGGTCTATAACCAGAGGTTGTGACTTGTTGAACTTTGAATATTTTTGATAGTTTTGACATTAATTTGCCAATAAATGAAGTGCCTTTATCGGTTAATATAGCTTTTGGTGCTCCATAAACTGAAAATAGTTCTTTAGCAACTGCATGAGCAATAGTAGTTGCTGAAATGTCAGGTATTGCTACAGCTATGCAATATTTAGATAAGTGGTCTTGCATTGTTAAAATATGACAATTTCCGTCTGTGGTTGTAGGGAGTTTTCCTACAGTGTCCAATGAAACTTTATCAAAAACGTCTAAGGGTGTGTCTGTTATAATCATTGGTTCTCTGGTTTTTGCCCTAACCAATTTTTGGGTTTGACATGTGGGGCATCTTCTTACAAATTCTGTTACCTGTTCTTTAATTCTAGGCCAGTAAAATTTTTCGCGAATTCTTCTGTAAGTTTTTACTATTCCTTTGTGTCCTGCTATTTTGCTTTTATGAAATTCACTGATAATATCTTCTCTATTTTCTTCTTTTGGAACAGATACTTGTCCATGACAAATAGTTACATTAATATTGCTGTTATAGAAGATTGATTCAATCATTTGCATTAATTCTCCTTTCATTAATTCGTCAGTGAAGTCTCCGTGTCGAGAAATTCTGATTTCTTTTGCTTTTTCTTTATACAGGAGAATTTTTAAGTTCCGTATTCCTGAAATGATGTCTTCCTTTAATAATGGATCGTAATAGTTGTCTTTTACTATTACGGAATATACATTGTGTCTTCCTCTTGGGGTTACTAGAATTTGTCCTTTAATGGGCTTTTTGCTTTTAATTTCTTCTGGGTCTAGTACTGCAATATCTATAAGTAATCTACTTATTGGGGTGGTAAATTCACAATCAGCAGATAGAAAATGCACGTAATTGTTCCGATGATAAGTTAGATTTTCTCTATGACTTGTAATATTTTGAAGGTTTTTCTGGTATTCTTGAATAACATGAAGGCAAATTTGGAGGAATACTTTCTAGGAGTGTTGTTGTTATTGAATTTGACTTAGTTTTATTTTCTTCAATTTCATTTTCTGTGGTATCGCTTCTTCTTCTTCATCCGTTTCTTTTTCTTCGTCTGTTTCGTCATTCGATTCTATATCTGTTTCATTTTTTTCGTCAGTTTCGTCGTCTGATTCTACATCTATTTCATGTAATGAAGTGTGATAAGGTGTTGACATAGCCTTTGGAGTTTTGAAAACTACAGGTGTGTTGGGTTCTGATGAAGTGGATCTGAAAGTTACATTTTTGTTCTTGTTATATCCGTGTGAGCTTTTTTTGGTGTTAAATGTATTGTTTCTTCTGGATTTACAACTTTTTTAGTAACTGTTTCATTGTTTGAGTTGTTTATTTGTTTGTCTTCCCACATAGATTCGCCTTTGGCATAATCCCATTGGAAATCTAATTTTTGTGAAAATTCCGTGTGGTCTCCTGGAATTAATTCATTAGCCGCTTTATGAATACTTTCATCGTCGTTTCCGTCAGAAAGAGTGAGCCAATTTCTAGGGGATTGTGGTGAGTCTATTAGCCAATCTTCATGTTGTTTTACATATTCGTTAAAACGAGATATGGAATTTCCTAGATCTTTAGCTATTTCTTTTCTGCTTAAGTTCATTGCGTTAGCTTCTTCTTCGTCAGAGCTTTCTTCACTCTCGCTAACTGGTGGTTCTATTGTTATTACCAGTGGTTTCTGGGATTGGGAAGTTTACAACTTTGGGTTGTATTTGTGGGGGTGCACTTTTAGGGCCTGGTATATTTTTTTAAAGCCGCTGGTGGAAGTTTCAAACTGGGAAGTGAGCTTCTACTTGCCTTTTGAATGGGAGGAATTGGTATCTCTCTCTCTTCGTCAGTGCTACTGTCAATTGATTCTTCGTCTATTGTTTTACTCTATGTTGTAATGCTCGTCTTTGTGCTACTCTTGATCCAATAGTGCTTTGGTTAAAATTGGATTTTGAAGTGGATGGTTGTAAAGCTTGTCTTTGTGTCAACCTTGAACCAGTAGTATTCTGATCTAGAGTAGATTTCAAAGTAGATTGTTGTGCAGCTCGTCTTTGTGCTAGTCTTGAACCAATAGTACTTTGTTCTAAAGTAGATTTTAAAGTAGATGGTTTTAATATTGATTTTGGAGGTTGTATTTGTTGACTTTTGAGGATTAGACAGAGCGGTTGTTGATGGTTTAGGTTGGTTTCTTTGGAATTTTATCAACACGTTTATTGATTAAAATTTTTACTTGTTTTTGATCAACGTTGATTTGGGAATTTTCATTTATTTCGTCTGCTATAACATTTCTGGATAGGGCATCGGCATTGGTGTTTAATTTTCCCGATTTATGCTGAAATTCATACTCGTAGTCTCTCAGTTAATCTCCTCTTATAAGTCGTTGTCCTGGATCTTTATAGTGTGCAATCCACCTTAATGGTTCATGATCGCTGACTAAAGTGAATTCTTTCCATAATATAAGGTCTAAGTGATGAACTGCATATAGTACTGCTAGACATTCCTTCTCAGTTTGGAGTAGTTTTAATTCTGGCGCATTTAATACTCTGGAAAGATAAGCAATAGGCAAGTCAATCCCAGTCTTTTCTTGACTTAATACTGCACCTATAGCAAAATCAGATTGCATCAGTTGTTAATGTGAAAGGTTTGTCATAGTCTGGATCTGTAAAATTGGGTTAGTGCATAGAGCTTCTCTTAGCTCTTTGAAACTAGCTTCCTGTTCTTGTTTCCATTCGAATTTTACATCCTTTTTTAGTAGATTAGACAATGGTTGTGGCCTTTGCTGAAAAATCCTTGATAAAATCTTCGATAATATCCTGCCAATCCTAAGAATTGTTTTATATTTCTTGGTGTTTAGGAGTCGGAAAATTTTTAAACCGCTTCTACAGTTTTTGGATTAGGTTTTACTCCTTCACTGCTTATAATATGTCCCAAGTATGCTACTTCTTTGAAAAGAAATTCGCATTTTTCAGGTTGTAATGAAAGGTGGGCACCTTTTAATCTTTGTAGTAATCTTCTTACTTCTTGCCATGTTCTTCTAAATCATTTGCGTACACTACGATGTCGTCTAAATACACGAATAATTCAACACCTTGAAGTCCAGTTAAAACTTGATCCATTAATCTTTGAAACGTTGATGGTGAATTTTTTGTCCCATGGGCATTCTAATGTATTCATAATGTCCATGTGTAGTAGAAAATGCTTTTTGATCTATCGTTAGGGTCTAACTCAATTTGATGGAATCCACTGGCTAATCAAATACAGAGAAGTATTGAGCGCCTCCGATGGTGTCAAGTATAGCAGTAATATTTGGTAATGGATAGCATCACCAATTGTTTTCTCGTGTTAATGCCCTGAAATCAATTACTATTCTCCACTTTTTCTTACCACTTCCGTCAATCTTTTTTGGAATTATTAATAATGGTGAGTGTAGTTGTAGTGGTGAACAAGAGGAATCTATAGCTCCTTCAGATTTCATTCTATCGATGACTTTATCGATTTCTTCTTTTTGAGTTGGTGAAAATCTGTATTGTTTAACGTGGATTGGTATTTCGTCTTTTGTGATGATTTTATGTTGAACCATATTAGTTGGGGTGAGTTTCTCCTGGTAGATGGAAGCGAAGTGTCTGGAAATTCTCTAATTATCTGTGTTACAAGTGTTCTTTTTCGTCTTTGTTTAAGTGATCTAATCTTAGGTATTCTAATATAGCTGAAACCCTATCTATTGGTGGTGTGTATTCTTCTTCTGTAGAATAATCATCTGAATCTTCGCCGGTAATTTGTAAAATTCAAAGGAATTAACTCCTGAGGTGGTATTTCGATTTCTGCGTCTTCAGATGTCATATTTTAGCGTAAATATGACAAACTCCATCATGGTTTGTTACTACCCCTTCTCCTACTAATAATCCTTCTGCTGTTTTTATTAAGGGCAAATATCCTTCCTTTAATTCTGTATTTAGGATATCGATTGGTATTACTTGTCTAGTTCTGGCTTTAATAGTCATTTTTTCTTTTATTAGCTTTATTTTCGGTTAAAGCATCTCTAGCTTCAGTTGATTCTTTATCTGCGAAAATATTGGTTTTATAGGATTTGAATGTGTGACCATTGTGTTATGCCAAAAGAAATTTCACACTTTTTCTTCCTGAAGGTATTCTCGACCTAGTATACCGTCAGATTCTATAGGAAAATCTGTGGGAACTACTTGGAAAGTTTTGGTTTTGTATTTATTTCAATTTGAACGGTTCCTAATGTTAAAATTTTTATCACGAACAATTCCGGCTATGTGAATGGCTTCTTCTCGAATTATTTTTAACTCTGGAAAAATTATGTTTTCTTTAATTATGTTTTACATCAGCTCCTGTATCTATTAATAAGGTTGCTGAGGATGTTTGGAAGCTTGGAGAATTTATAATTATTAATGGAGATTCTCTGGAGTTTCTGGCGTGGAAGATGTGTTTTGTAATGATAGAATTCTTGCATTGACTGGACGCTCCTTGGGATCTGCACTCGTCGTCGCGTCTGTCCGTCGAGTCGAGTTTGAGTTTAAATTACTCTTTTCAAATGAATATGGGGATTGAGAACGAGGTGGTGTTCTACTTCCATCTTGATTTTTATTTAAATATCCTTCTTGTGGAGGAGGATGGGGTAAAAAGGATATGATGTGTAAGGCATATAGCATTAGGAAGATGAAAATTAGGTTGATTAGGATATGATTGTGGAAAATGATTATGCTGCATATATGGGGGATACGGGTTTCTCAATATTCCAGTAGGAGTGGGTGATTGAGAACGATATCTCGTTTGATCGTAGGATATGAGAATGTACTCTATTACTGGACTTCTTCTCGATATCTATAATCTTGTGGTTGATGTCGTGAATAATGATAAGCATTATAATCAGGCTTATAACTTTCGTGACGTTGTTCGCATTGTAGGGCAATTTCAAAGGCGTTTTTAGTTTTTCAGGATTTCGTGCCTCTATTACAGTGGACATTTGCGTCTGGAAGTCCTTTAATGAAGATTCCATGGCACAAACAATTTAGGGGTTCCACTTTGAATTTAAGCATTAGGGGCTCCATATGAATTTGCGAGGGTGCTTTGCTGCCTGCTAATAATTGAGACAATCTGTCATAAAATTCGCTAACATTTTCATTACGGTTCATACTAGAATTGTGGATATTTCTTGCAAATACCATGCATATGATTTATGAGTGGAATATCTTTGTTTTAAGTGTTCTATTAATTCATTTAATTGTTCCGAAAAACTTACCTTTCCGTGCTGGTAGTACTATTCTAGCAGCACCTTTACTTAGCAAGAGATAGATTTCAAATACTGATATTCGCAATTCTTTGGAATAGATGCGTGCAGCATTCAAAATATCTTCAATGCAATCTTGACTGGCGTTATGCCCGTCGTAAAAAGGGAATATCATCATGACTTGTTGTAACGCAACGGCATTCTGCCATAGAATTAACCTAGTGTCATGAAGGGTTCTATGCATCTGGAGGTTGCACAAAGGTTGCACACATTGGGTGAGGTAATCTTTATCATCATCCCATTCTGTCTGCATAATTCTTTTGATGTTATTTTTACGAGTCATTTTGTGATTAATTAGAATAATTCGTTAATAATATCAAAGGAAAAAAGGTAGTCCTAAAACTCCAATAATGTCTGATTTGTCTTCACAAATTATTGGTTTGAAATTCTATTACAGTATAATTAATACAGATCTTTGCTAGTCACCGTGTGTTTCGTATAGTACCGTCTCTAAAAATATTGTTAGTACACGATTTATTCCTAGGAAAGGATTAATTTCGTCTTCTTTGATTAAATTTATTGTAAAGAAGGATCTAATTATAATCAGACCTTCGTTAACCGATGAAGAAAGATGATATTAATTAAGATAAGTGAGGATATAATTCTTATTTTAGACTTATAAGAAGTGAAAATATGAATTAATAAAGAAGTTTCCAAGAATGGCGGATTACTGGAGAATCGCGACCAGCTGTAAGATACGTGTGAGAGTT